>NC_088397.1:57650640-57950640 GCF_034236695.1 Oncorhynchus nerka
AGGCTAGACGCCAGCCTCACAAACCCCCCCTACCACTGTTTGTCTGGACCTCCTGTCTCTTGGCCATCCCAAGTCACATAAGAGCCTCTTGGAATAAGAAATGGGCATATTGAGTTAAAAAGGTGTGGAGTTAATGGTGTGGACCACAACTTTAACTCAATATGCCCATTTCTTATTCCAAGATGTTCTTCTGGGGCTCTAAAAGGAAAAAACACTCATCTATATTTAGAAGGCATATACGTTTTTTTTCTTCTTCTGTGGGACAGCTTTGGCATGAACCAATTCCTTTCACAGTTCCTGTATCTAGGGTACTGCAGAATATTCATCCTCCAAAATATCTAACAATGATCTCATGGGCCTAATTTAGAAGGAATAAGCCTGGATGAAGATTTCAAACTGTGATATGCTTTTGATGCACATCCAGGCTTATTCCTTGTGCATCAAAAACATATCACAGTTTGAAATGCATCTCATATTTAAGTGATAATGCCAGAGAAGCCAGAGTTGAGGGTATATTGGCGCAGGGATCGTCTCGGGCCGGCAAACACTGGCTTCAAGGGCATTAACAGTTTTATACAACAGGTTACAAACATATTCAAATAATTGACATATTTTCATATAAAAACATTATTTTGATCAATTTATTCATACTATTTCATCCTTCCACGAGATATAGTCCCGACACAAATCTAGGGTTGCTACCCAAGCCGGCTGGTCGTCCATTATATCGGTTAGGTTGCCAGAGACACAGAACAGAAAGACCGAATGACTGTGTCGCATCTATGGAGGTGACCCAAACGTTTGTTCTAAATGTTCCATTGCCATGCTGGCAAAGTTCTTATCCCTTGCTAGCTAGCCAGCCAACTACGGATGACAGTCAGGTCAAACATTGCAGTCAAACTACCTGCCCTCCAGGACACCTACACCACCCGATGTCACAGGAAGGCCATAAAGATCATCAAGGACAACAACCACCCAAGCCACTGCCTGTTCCCCCTGCTATCATCCAGATGGCAAGGTCAGTACATGTGCATCAAAGCAGGGACCGAGAGACTGAAAAACAGCTTCTATCTCAAGGCCATCAGACTGTTAAATAGCCACCACTAACATTGAGTGGCTGCTGCCATACATGTAAAAAATGTATCACTAGCCACTTTAAACAATGCCACTTAATATAATGTTTACATACCCTACATTACTCATCTCATATGTATATACTGTACTCTATACAACCTACTGCATCTTGCCTATGCCGTTCTGTACCATCACTCATTCATATATCTTTATGTACATATTCTTCATCCCTTTGCACTTGTGTGTATAAGGTAGCTGATGACGAAAATGTTAGGTTAGATTACTCGTTGGTTATTACTACATTGTCGGAACTAGAAGCACAAGCATTCCGCTACACTCACATTAACATCGGCTAACTATGTGTATGTGACAAATAAAAGTTGATTTGAGATAATGATGCACAATTTAGAGGTTGACTGTGCTTTGTCAGGACACTGTTCATAGGAGCTAGCCAACTACACTTCTAACACAATCACGTCAAACTGAAGCTGGAAAGACCGCAAACTACACTAAACAAATATATAAACACAACATGTAAAGTGTTGGTCCCATGTTTCATGAGCTGATATAATAGAGCCCAGAAATCTTCCATGCGCACAAAAAGTGTTGCTTAAATTTTGTGGACAAATTTGTTTACATCCCTGTTAGTGAGCATTTCTCCTTTGCCAAAGGAGGATCTGTACACAATTCCTGGAAGCTGAAAATGTCCCAGTTCTTCCGTGGCCTGCATACTCACTAGACATGTCACCCATTGAGCATGTTTGGGATGCTCTGCTTTGACGTGTACAACAGTGTGTTCCAGTTCCCGGCAATATCCAGCAACTTCGTACAGGCATTGAAGAGGAGTAGGACAACATTCCACAGGCCACAATCAATAGCCTATGCGAAGGAGATTTGTCACGCTACATGAGGCAAATGTTGGTCGTACTAGATACTGACTGGTTTTCTGATCCACGCCCACACCTTTTTATAAAGGTATATGTGACCAACAGATGCATATCTGCATTTACAGTCATGTAAAATCCATAGTAGAGGTCATCCGATGAATCAGAATGGCCGATTAATTAGGGCCGATTTCAAGTTATCATAACAATCGATAATCTGCATTTTTGGACACCGATTGTGGCCAATTACATTGCACTCCGCGAGGAGACTGCGTGGCAGGCTGACTACCTGTTATGCGAGTACAGCAAGAGGCCAAGGTAAATTGCTAGCTAGCATTAAACTTATCTTATATAAAAAATTATCTAACAATCACCAGTTAACACATGAATGATGATATTACAAGTTTATCTAGCTTGTCCTGCGTTGCATATAATCGATGCGGTGCCTGTTAATTTCTCTTCGAATCATAGCCTACTTCGCCAAACGGGTGATGATTTAACAAGCACATTCGTGAAAAAAGCACTGTCGTTGCACCAATGTACCTAACCATAAACATCAATGCCATTCTTTAAAATCAATACACAAGTATATATGTTTAAACCTGCATATTTAGTTAATATTGCCTGCTAACATGAATTTCTTTTAACTAGGGAAATTGTGTCACTTCTCTTGCACTCCACGCAAGCAGAGTCAGGGTATATGCAGCAGTTTGGGCAGCCTGGCTCATGGCGAACTGTGAAGAGAATTTCTTCCTAGCAAAGACCGTAATTAATTTGCCACAATTGTACATAATTATGACATAACATTGAAGGTTGTGCAATGTAACAGCAATACTTAGACTTAGGGCTGCCACCCGTTAGATAAAATACGGAACGGTTCCACACGTTTTGTTTTCGAAATGATAGGTCATTAATATGGTCAAATCCAGAAACTAAGGCTCGTATTTCTGTGTGTTATTATGTTATAATTAAGTATATGATTTGATATTTGATAGAGCAGTCTGACCGAGCGGTGGTAGGCACAGCAGGCTTGTAGGCATTCATTCAAACAGCACTTTTGTGCATTTGCCAGCAGCTCTTTGCTGTGCTTCAAGCATTGAACTGTTTATGACTTCAAGCCTATCAACTCCCGAGATTAGGTTGGTGTAACCGATGTGAAATGGCTAGCTAGCTAGCGGGGTGCGCGCTAATAGTATTTCAATCGGTGACGTCACTCGCTCTGAGACCTTGAAGTAGTTGTTCCCCTTGCTCTGCAAGGGCCGCAGCTTTTGTAGAGTGATGGGTAACGATGCTTCGAGGGTGGCTATTGTCGATGTGCCCCTGCTTCGAGCCCAGGTAGGGGCGAGGAGAGGGACGGAAGCTATACTGTTACACTGGCAATACTAAAGTGCCTATAAGAACATCCAATAGTCAAAGGTATATGACATACAAGTGGTATTGAGAGAAATAGTTCTATAATTCCTATAATAACTACAACCTATAACTTATTACCTGGGAATATTGAAGACTCATGTTAAAAGGAACCACCAGCATTCATATGTTCTCATGTTCTGAGCAAGGAACTTAAACGTTAGCTTTTTTACATGGCACATATTGCACATTTACTTTCTGCTCAAACACTTTTTTTTTGCATATTATTTAAACCAAATTGAACAGGTTTCATTATTTATTTGAGGCAAATTGATTTTATTGATGTATTACATTATGTTAAAATAAAAGTGTTCATTCAGTATTGTTGTAATTGTCATTATTATAAATAAAGCTGATTAATCGGTATGTGCTTTTTTGATCCTCCAATCGGTATCGGCGTTAAAAAAAAAAAAAAAAATCATAATCGGTCGACCTCTAATCCATAGATTAGGGCCTAATGAATGTATTTATATTGACTGATTTCCTTATATGAACTGTAACTCACTAAAAATCTTTGAAATCGTTGCATGTTACGTTTATATTTTTGTTCAGTATAGTATGAGAACTACAACATGCTCTCTACCTATTAGCTAGCCCCGATGTGCTGAGGCTATCCCTTGCTTTGAAAGCATCGTCAAACTTTTTTCCATTGACAGAAACATACATCCCGTCTGTCACGAATGTTAAATACAATTATTTGAACTTAGTCTGCCGATTGTCCAGACAGAATATTTTGAAACAGCACTATGAATTTCATCCCAATAGCCAGAAGGGGGAAGCATGGGAAGCATTAAACTACAGAAATGTAGCCGTGGCAATCTATTAATTTTGCTGATATTTGTAGCAGTTAAAGAAACTAGGATATTATTCCATCTACAGAAGTCAGATTAAACTGATTTGAGCTTCTGTTAAAAGGTTTCTGGCAATGGTTTCATCTAAAAGGAGGAAATATATCTACTCCCAAATTTTTTAAATGGGAAAGGCCTCAATCGGGGTCTTGAGGCAGTACGGCTGATTTGGTTAGACTCATTTTATAACTTGAGATGAAGCTGAAATATATCTACGATCTTCAATGTTTTTGGAAGCAATTGAGATACATTGTCTGGATATAGTAAAACATTGTCTGGATATAGTAAGATTGTCTATGTATAATGATATGAAGTGATCAGTAGATTTTAAAGTCAATTCCCATGTCTTTAAAGACAGACCAGTGATATGACCATACTAGTTTATCAAAAGCTTTTTCTGCATTGAGGGATAATACAGCCTAAGGAGCTGTTGTTTCTGATGAAGCTTCTAAGATATGTAACAGTCTGAGGTTATCTGAGGATGAACGCTTTTTAACAAACCCGCTTTGAACCTTGTGGATAAATTTGGGTAAGAAAGTCTTTAGATGGGACAACATTTTGGAAAACAGTTTGTGTGTTTATCAAAGATAGTGAGTGGGTGATGGTGATAACACTAGGTGGCATCCTTACATTTTTTTTTTAAATAAAAGCAAAATGATTGCTGTATTCATATCGCTCACAAATGAACCCTTCGTGAATGGCTCAACTAATAATTTTGAGCAATAGTGAACATAACAGATTCCAAAATGTTAAATAGATCTCAGGAGGAATACCGTCCCAGCCAGGTGATTTGCCTTTATTTATGGTATCCAATGCCCTTTTAAATTTATTGAGAGAGATTTGAGCTCCCAGCAAGGTGGCTTCCTCTGAGATAAGTGGTTCTTAATTTTTTTAGAAAGGACTTTGTCTGGCTTGATGTGGATTTACAATCAGAGGTTTACAAGTTCTTTGAAGAAGCAGTAGAATCTGATTGATTGATTCATTTGGGTTCCGATTGAAACGGGAATTACTGATTCAATAGTTGCTATATCAGCTAATCAATCATTACTGCATAGCTTGTTGGCCAGTAAATGGCAAACGATTACCATGGAAGTAATGGTTGAATCTAACCCAAATGGATGGCAAATTCTGCTTGGTTTTATCAATAAATTAAAGTTATGTCTTGACTTTGGAAAAAGTAACAGCTACCTGGTCTGAAAAGTGTGCTGAGAACAGTTAACATTTCAAATATCTTCTTTCATTGGGATTTATTCAACCCAGATGCAAATGCAGTGACATTCCTTTTTATAAAACCTTTGGTGGCATCTCATAGAATCCACGGGTCATCGACTGAATTCTTATTGATCATTATGAATTAATTTAGTTCAATTTCAAATTGATCACAGAATGTAGAATTGTGTAGTAATTAAAAATGTTGAAATACCATCTTCTGGTTCTTAAGAGATTCTGAAGTACGAAATTGATTTGTGAGAATGCTAATAACTTACAATTTAAATTCATGCTGTCGATTTTGTTCACTCCATGGAAATCGAATGTAGGCCATCCCTTGAGGTTGTAGAATGGTCAATGAGTACTGTCCAAAATGACAGTCAGTGTACAGCATTTGTTGGTGTGTAACGAGAGCGAGAAAGTCTCCCTTGATCCAGAGGCCCGATAGGACTGAGGTGTAATTGAGCAGTCTGCCTCTGATAGACTTGTCTTACACAGCTGAGTAGTACAAAGAGAGTCTGGCCCCCTTCCAGGTGTGTGTACTGGACGCATGGCAGTGGTGTCTTGTGCGTATGTGTGTGAGTGTTGACACTCCGCCACACGTGGCCCATTCCCTAAGGCAGTGTGGGGCATACTACAACACCCACACCAGATGTACCCCAAGGGACCTGCCTGCTCTCTCTGTTCTTCTCTACATCTTAATATAGAATGCCACTTAAGGCTTCTGCATGCTTTCCAGACAAAACAATTCGGAAGAGTTTTTGGAAATAACATTTTGTGACGTTTTTGACTTTGGTGAGGATTTTTTCGGGCACATTTTTTCTGGAGGAAAGCCAAAGTCCAGAGCCGAAGTCTATGTCCTTTCGTCAGTGATTGGTCAACAGTAAGGAATTTTCAATAAAGTTTTTGGTGTCATTCAACGAGAGAAGTCTTGTTTTCATGCACATTTTTAATTGTGAAATATGGCACCAAACATCTATTGCACGACTAAGGTCCCCGGGCAAAAACATCAAAATTAATAAACAGATTTCTTGAGTTATCTTAGATTAATTCAGACTATTTTGAGGAAGTGTATACTGACTAAGGCATCTCAAAACGAACAAACCATACTATTGCGGTACTTCAAGCGAAGGTCTTTTTTAAGAGAGTATGAGAGCACACTTGTTCCCAAACTGAAACATGCTGATGCCTTTAGCCTAATTGTTACATGTTAAAATCCTGCTGACTCCCCTGTAAACCTAAATAACAAAACCACAGTATCTCATCCCATACCAAACATTCCTCACTTACTCCACTCTATAAATACCTGTATCAAACAGCACTCCCAAAGCCGCAGATTAGTAATATGCGTCAACCCAGACACTATTCTATGACTCAATCTCAAAAGAACCATTCCCCTACAAAGGGAGAAATAGGTCAGGCATGATCACTGGTAGTGAGCACAGAGTATTAAAAGCCCTGGCCTCATCAGAAGACATTTAGCATGTCTATGCCAGCTGTGGGCCAGCCTGCCCCTGGGAGGACTAGACAAGACTGGCAAAACCAGATGTTGACTGACTTGACTCCTTTACCAGTAAACTATCTTTGATGCAGCTGGGTGACTGGCCTGCTATGCCCTTGTTGTGTCATGATAGTCAGGGTCTCCCAAGGTCTTCCAAAACCCTTGGCGGGATGTTCTGCTCTGATACCATTCAATGTTTTAAGAAATGTTTGCGCTGGGACACAATGTGCTGTGACACCTCAGTGTCATAATGGTAAATATAGGCTAGCCTGCCCTTAGTTATCAACTGTCTCACTGCTTAGTTTGAACTAACTCTGGTTTCAGTCAATAAAGTGAAATCGACAACTAATCTTGTTTAGTCGTGGATGAAAAAATATTACTTTTCAGTTACAAGCCAGCAGACACTCACTGACACTCCTGGTTCAAACTAACGTCAAGCGTCCATCCACAAAGGGGCCCAGACTGCCATGACAGCAACAGACTTTAATTATCCCTCTTTCCCTAGGATGCAGTGGAGAGCTAGGCTTAGTTGGTATTCCCTGGTAGAAGACAAGAGGCCTGGGCTGGTGGATTCATATAGCTAAAGTCTGCAGAAACCAATCCCCTCATGACCAGGTCTCTTCCCTGTGGGGGATTTTATTTAACTAGGCAAGTCAGTTAAGAACAAATTCTTATTTACAATGACGGAACAATGGGTTAACTGCCTTGTTCAGGGGCAGAACGACTGATTTTCACCTTGTCAGCTCTGGGATTCGATCCAGCAACCTTTCAGTTACTGCGCCAACCACTAGGCTACCTGCCGCCCCAAAATGATGATCTCTGTGGGGAAAGGATTAGCTCTCCATAAGGAGGTAAATAAATACAAATATTTGTTGAGGCATTATGGTGGGAAAGGGGCAAGCCAAGGGGTAAGGTCAGTGCCCCCTCCTGCTTATTTACAGATTAGGATCTAAACCATTAAATAATGCTACTTTATTCCAATAGCATAGATTTTCATCTTTCAAAAGTCTTTCAGAAGCCTTGAATGAAATTGAATCAGTGCCTTGGCAAATAGCATGTTGTGGTCATATATTCTGAAATCTGAACAGCCGATTAGGTTGGGTAATATGAGTGTGTTGAGAATCACACACACAGAAGTTTTTTTTGTCACAAGTCTTGCCCTTGAGGCAGAACTGAGCAGTTTCCACTGGATGAGCAAGCTGCAAATGCTAAATTGGTTATATCGTCAAAATTAATAGAAACAAAAATGTGCTTTTTGGTCTTAATTTAAGGTTAGACGTGTGGTTAAAGTTAGGGATAAGGTTCAAATCTGATTTTGACTTTGTGGCTGTGCCAGCTAGTGACCACTGCAGAGCTGCTTCCAGTATGAGTCATCTCAATAAATGCCAACCTGCCACTAACACACACTATGATGGGTATGACTGTACATTGAGAATGTACTATTTGAACACACTACTCCGAATGATTCTCCCAGAGCACTGTGGCCTGGGGTCCAAGGGGAGATACTCTATCCATAATAATTTTCAGTCATACTGAGCAATAAAAGAGAGTCCCAGTACAATTAACCTCAAAAGCCTAGAGGAAATTCTAGGCGCTTCACTGAAATAGAGCATACTTTTCTCCAGTTTGACAGCTAACATAGTGACTATTGGTATAGTGCCTTCAGAAAGTATTTACACCTTTTTCCAAATGTTGTTGTGCTACAGCCTGAATGTTAAATGAATTAAATATTTGTCACTGGCATACACACAATAACCCATAACGTCAAAGTGGAATTAATGTTTTTCGAAACATTTACAAATGAATAAAAAATTAAAAGCTGAAATGTCTTGAGGCAATAAGTATTCAACCCCTTTGTTATGGCAAGCCTAAATAAGTGCAGGAGTAAAAATTGGATTAACATGTCACAAATTGCATGGACTGTGTGCAATAGTAGAGTTAAAAATCATTTTCTCACAGCTACCTCATCTCTGTACCCCATACATACAATTATTTGTAAAGGTCCCTCAGTTGAGTCGTGAATTTCAAACACAAAGACCAGGGAGGTTTTTCAATGCCTCGTAAAGAAGAGCATCCATTGATAGATGGGTAAAAAATAAAATAAAAACAAAATCCTAGAGGAAAAACTGTTTCAGTCTGCTTTCCAACAGACATTGGGAGAAAAAAAAAAAAATCACCTTTCTGCAGGACAATTACTTAAAACACAAGGCAAAATATACACTGGAATTGCTTACCAAGACATTTAATTTCCCTGAGTTACTAGTTACAGTTTTGACTTCAAATCGTCTAGAAAATCTATGGCAAGACATGAAAATGGCTATCTAGCAATGATCACAAGCAACTTGACAGAGCTGTAAGAATAAAAAATATATAAAAAAATAACATGCAAATATAGTGTGTTAATGGGTGAGAAAATATATTTAGTCCATTTTGATTTCAGGCTGTAAAAAAAAAAAGTGGAATAAGTCAAGGGGTATGAATGCTTTCTGAGGGCACAGTATGTAATATGCACATACACAAACATACACATTGAACGGAGTTGTGGGGTAGTCACGTAGCCTATCTTGTTGGTTTCATTTGGGTTACTGAAAGAGCCAAGGACACTATAACTAGCCTGTTACGACAATGAACATTCAGACTAGAGGTCTACACAGATCCACCTGTACCCAAACACTCAAGACCCGATCCAGGACCCATATGGGTCTGGATCCAGAATTTGAAATAATGTCATGGGTCAGATCTGATTGTCACCGGTCACGGGAATGTGTCATTTTAACTGACTTGTCCGGAAGTACCAATACAGATCCGAACATGACTTCTGCAAGAAAGAAAGAAAGAGTATAATTTATGCTGCTGCTTGTTGTTGGTCAATCATAAGTTACCAAAGCAGCAATAGGCTACAGTCATAGAGCCTCCGTGTGGGGAAAAAGTTAGAAGATATCTAATCAGTTAATTAAAGAAGGATAGGCTACAATGACCAAGAGCCAACAGGTAGGCTGCTACTTTATATTCTGAATGGAGATGTGGTTTGTAACTGTAGGACGAGAATGCGCATGCAGCCTCAATTAGCCTAGCTAGCTTAACTCGCTTCTCCCGGTTTCATGCAGGCAAGGCCAGTATTAATGTTAATCATATTGGATGACACAACCTAGCTAAGGCAGCTATTAGTCTACTATGGCGCAAGTTGGCTTGGTTTGTTACCTTCGCTCCCTCTCTCTTCCCAGTGTCACTTGCTCACACTCACAGTAGCCTACCCACAGCACAGCCCCTGCTAAGAGCGCCACCTTGCTCTACCTCATGCTTTAACAACTCCAGTTAATAAACCATCTTCGAAATGGACTTTTCTGCTGCTTCCCTCACTTGGATCGAAACGGCTCTGACCAGGTCTGGTTGTCCTTGGGTCCGTTCAGGAACAGGTCTCTATATTAAACAATTATACATTTATGCTTATGGAATCCAGATGGGAAAGCCCCAGGTCCATTTCGCAACGGGTCCAACGTTTTGGACCCGTTAAGGCCTCTAGTTCAGACATGCTGAACTTGTCAAAATAACCAACCCTTCCCCCTCACGACCTTGTGACTCAAGGGACACGGTCTCAAAAGGCACCGACCTATCCCCTCCAAAAGTGTCCAGGGAGGGAAGCGCTGTGTTCGTAGGTGTGCAGCCCATGCAAATGAGCATGCAAGAGCTGAGCACCAGCTAACTGATCCTTACATCTGTTTTTAAAAACCAATTCATTTTTAAATCTAATCCACAAAATAGTTCCGTGTAGGCCTTCTAACTGATGTGTGTTCCTGTTTATTGCACGCATGCACTGAAGTTCCTCTTGTCTAGCTAGTAGCTAGCCAGCCAGCTCTGTCAGTCAGACACGGAAGGTTGCTGTCAACTCAAAAAAGGTCCCTTACGACTAGCATGCACATGCTCAGACTAACACTGTCATTGACCGCAGAAGTACAACTAGAAGACCGAGGCCAAGAACGGCCTTTCATAACGAAATAAAATGTTGTTGCCATACCTTCCACGAAGGCCTTGTACTTCCCTGCTTGGAAATACTCTCGTGCTTCTTTCCTGCTATTCTAGCTACACCATTATTGGATATTGTTGAATACGATACACTTGGAATAAACCAGCGAGTGGAGGAACAGGGGTGTGAGGAAAAAAACCTATGCATTAGCGTTCCGAAATAGAACATGTGACATGTATTCACCCAATGGACTGAACGTGTACCTCTTTGGCACTCCCCCTTCCCTTTCAGACCTGGTCCCTCCGGTACCCTTCCATGCGCCTGTCAAATCCGTACTACGGAACCTGTCATGGTCTCCATAGCAACACATAGGGATTTAACCCTTGTCTGGTTTTTATTGGCTCATGCCTTTAAATTGGTAGCTATGTAGACAGCGCAGTGTTTGCAAATACCGTATGATCAAAAAGAAAGGGAGAGCAAAAAAGAAAAGAATGTTGCATTGTTAAATATCTCATCTAATGAGGTCAGCATCAATTCTGAACAAATAAGTCAAAATTTTGCATTTTCAAAATGATCATATAAAACCACAATTACATGCGAACTGTTATTGTCTTCCACTAAATTATGGCAATACTAGTCCAAGGTAGAATTCAGGGGTGGGGGAAGGGTTGCAACCCCATGTTATATGTCAGAGGGTAGGGGCTGCAATGCATGCAAATGTATTCAAATGTCAGGGCTATCATAAATACAGTGCATGAAAATGCACTAGGCTCTGTGGCTCCGGGGCAATGTTGATTGGTCACAGATGTAATGGTCCATATGGTGCCATAAAATGTCATTTATTTTGGGAAACCTCATTATGGGGCATGTGTGGCACAGAACCTTATCCTTGACCTCAGGGGGCTGTGTACCATCAGACACCTATTTAAAGCCTCAGTGAGCTTGAACAGTTGCCAGATTCTCCATAATTTTTCTCTCATTAACCCAAACAACATTTCTGAATCAAATGTTCTATTCATCACCCTCCCTCGTGCAAGCTACTGCTAAAAGTAACATGTATTACAGTCAGCTTCAGAACAGCAAGTATTGTACATGATCATTGTGCTTGTGTGTTACATCTCCAAGGAACAGACAGGCTATTTCCTAAAAATCTGAAATGTTCTAAAGATGTCATTTTCTACCTTTCTTAAAAATACATCAAAGCCTTATCCACCAACTTTGAATCATGGGGCTGAGGCAAAATGTTGACCTATGATAATAATATGGACATAGACTTGATGAATTGCTAATGTTTCAGGGAGACCCTATTGTGTTTCCTGTAACACGAGGATGAAGTGTATTCATTGGCTTGCAAATGCTGAATAATTTATCAGAATATGACTTATTTGGTTGGACCATGAGTTAATTATCTGCTCTTTCATAGCCCCTTGATACCCAGCTCCCAGAACCTTCATAGATGGAAGATTCCAGTAACTTGGTTATTCCCTAAAGACCTGTTATTATGAGCTGAAAAGTCAGGCAGCAGGATAATGCAATAGAATACAGTATATCAAATGAACCATGATGAGGTGTGTTCAATACACCATTCTGGCTGACTAGAGTGAGTCTCAAAACTCATGTTTACACCATATCATGAACGATAATGGAGTGTGTATTATTCATGAGAATCATAATGAAATATTAATGATGGCTCCCTCAGTGGCAGGTAGCCTAGCGGTTAAGAGCGTTGGGCCAGTAACCGAAAGGTCTCTGGTTCAAAACCCTGAGCCGGCAAGGTGAAAGAAATCTGTTGTTCTGCCCTTGAGAGAGGCAGTTAACCCTGAACAACAACTGCTACCCGTATATAGGAGTATATATGTCGTCCTAGATCTGAAACTAAGCCGACATGGATGTATTTATATATACTGTTGTGAGTAGAAGAGTTGGAATAACATGTTATAATAATAAAACATTTATAAATTAACAGATTCTGTGTTGTGGGACTGTTGTTGACCAGATGTGAGGAGTTCGTAGAGAATGGACTCATTGCATATGGAATGAGCTGCAGCAAGTATCACACTTCTCTGTAATCAAAATAATACAGCCACCTGCTGGTGGAAGAATAAACTGCATTAATCAGCATGTGGTACCCTATCTCTACAATGATTACATTAAATCTACATGGAACACATAACCAACCAAAAGGAGAAATAAAAATCAGAATAATACAAACAAAATGTGATTAAAAAAATGGCTGAAGATAGTGTGCATCTGTGATGGTATCTTATGACTACATAGCTCAAGCTATGAAGTCTTAAAATGCCATCTCTGAGGCACACTATCTTCAGTCTGCTCTCACAGATTTGAGAGGTGGCCTAGTTGTTATTTCAATTAATAAACCTGAGATACTTACTGCCACATGTTCACTGAATGGCCTTGTATATAGTGAAAATGGCTGAAACCCCATGATGGGCTGGCGGTCTCCCTGAAAAGCTAACAGCTTCATAGCATTAGTGCGTCAGGTGATGAGAAGAGAGGAGAGAAAGAGGGACTCTTGTAGATAAGTGAGTCATCTGTGGAAGGCTGGGACTGACTGACATTCGCTAACTTTCTTTTTCCTCTCTTTGTCTCTCTTTTCCCACCAGGATCATAGATTCAGAAGTCTGTTTCTGTATTCTCCTATAACAGATGGTCTTTCTGTTGTATTTATTGTTATGGTAACAGAGACTTGAGGATGACTGTTATCAATGGGGTTAAACAGATGCAGATCATCTCCACCGAGAAAACAGCCTTGATGAAGGGGCCATATGTTACTGAGGTAAGAGCCTCCTTATTTCAATGTGCAACGGTAGGCCATTTATACTTCTACTTTTGTCAATGTAGGCTACTTATATTCCAATATAGGGTAGATAGACTTTTAGGAACTTGTTAGTTTAATGGAACTTGTTACTTTAAAGTGAATATCTTTCAACTTCAATTTTGCAGTCCCTTGTATTATAGCGCAGTAGCTAAAGGGTGACGCATGAGTGATGCATGTTTTATTGAATGAGTGTCAAAGAGATCAGCGTGACAAAAGAAAAGTTTGAGACATTCATTTAAACAATATTTCTGTGGTAGCGTAAGAATCCGGAAACAAAGTACAGTCCTACACTGTGTTGATAGGAGAGAGTCAATGATGAGGGACAAGGATTGCATTCCTGTAATAAGATAATTGTTTGGTATGAAAGCAGAAATAATGCCCTGTATGTATAGTACATACCAGACATATTTGACTGGTTAGTATAGGTTACAACTGTAACAGAAGTTGATATGGATGGGTAAAATCATTTGGCCTGAACTCACTGTGAGCTCTGCTAGTCAGAATTCCACTCTGTCTCTGCCAGTCCACTCTGACTCTGCCAGTCAGTTTGACATGTCTGTTGGTCACTGTGCATCACCCATCAAACTAAAATGTCTCCCATATCACAGAGGGTAGTGCTGTCCTCATAGCATATCTATTTTGGCTCTGCAGGTTACCCCAGAGTAAGCTCCTGCTCTCACCTGGTAATGTGTTGCAGACAGTAATCTTGTCTGGCATGGAGGGTCAAGGTTGCTACTGAATGTCCAGCTACATGGCCAGGTCATAGAGCCTGTAAATATACAGCATTTACAAGTTAGTCCTTATAGAAATAGACCTATAAACGTAATATCTTATTCCATTAATGTATCAAAACTGCTATCACTATGCTATTACAACACAATTACTAAATTATATGTAACAACATGTTAATGCAATGTTGTTAGCTACCAAACTGGATGATGATGAATGTAATTTTGATGATGACAATAAGTAATGATGACTATGGACATGACAGGGCTCTGTTTTCTATCAAGAAAATGAACAACAGTTTGAGTAACATCACAACATTATATTATTTCACGACACTAAGGTTTGAAGTTGCATGGCAGCTGAGGACTACCACTACACAGTACATGACAAACGATCAATCATTGTGCCTGTAAAATATGGCCCTTTAGGCTTTGGCTGTAAAGACAGCTTAGCTAGAGGTGGCACTGTGTTGGCTGGGAGCTTTGTGAAAGCTGGGTGTGAGGTATCTGACTAAACTCAACTCCATGGTGAACAATGTTTCTGCTGAACCACACCAATGGAGTTGAGCAAAGACCAGGCTTTGTGGAACTCAGCTCTGACTATATCAATTCACACATGGTCCATTCTTCAAAGACTCCCAAAAATGGCAAATCTGCAGAATGTGCATGTGCCAACTGAATCTCAGATGACGTAGGCTTAGATTGTGTGATTTGATTGGACAATGAGCATTTGGAGACCTAGGCACATGCACATTCTCGCTGGGTTGCCATTTTCGAGAAACAGAAACGAGCAAAGAGTTGGTGATTGAAAAAGTATTGATTTCAGCAAACAAAGATAGGCATGCAACTACAGAGGACAAACATAGGTACGAGGTAGGTGTTTCATATATATATATATATATATATTTTTTTTTAAGTATTGACCTTGGCCGAATCGATGTAGTTGGACCTGAATTGCACAAAGCCTGGTTTCTACTCAACGTTGTTGGTGGAGTTCATCAGAAACTTCCTTCACCGTGGAGTTGAGTTTAGTCAGCTAGGTGTGAGGTCTTCTGGCAGGATGCAAAGTGTTTGAAATGCCAATGTTAGGGGATGGACAGTGGGGGGACAGTCTGAGAGGTTACCAAAGGACAAACAGATACTACTTCACTAGACTATTACACTACGCTATACTACTTTATTGTACTACCGTCATCCCCAGTCCAGAAGAACTCAGAGGTTACCGTCTATTAAATAATGTATCCAGATGTGACTATTATTCCTGTATGGCAAAAGTTACATGGAAATTGGTTACTTTTAATAGGAAGAAAAACTGTTCATGTTAATTTGAGCAACATGTCTTTGGTTTGAGCAGATAAAAAAATGTATGTCTGTTGCTGTTCATACTTTGGTTAAGGACCTTGGACTTGTGTGTTGGTCCACAAGGGGGAGCCAATATGTTACAAACAGCTTCTGACCACATATTTCATCTTGGTCATACTGACATAGAGGGCATGGCTTGTTGGGCCCAGTGAGTTCTAATTCTCAAAATGAATCTTTCATTGACTGATAGATTCACTGCAAGAATGCGTTACTGAAAAAAAAGACAGCATACTGTAAGGTCAACATCCATATAGTGTCATCCATGAAACTCGCACTGGAGCCCACTTAAACCAAGTAAAAACTGGACTCGTTTTAACTATGGTACTACTTTATGAATCCAACAAATACCATGTTGCTGTTTTGCAAAAGACATTCAAAAGATCAAAATAAGAATGACCCTTTAGAAAGCAAAAAAAAAAGGAAGGAAAGCAACGAAGGACAAAGACCATGTCATGTGTGTGTGTGGCTTTGTGGCTTTGTGTGAGCAAAGATGCAATAATAAGAATCAAACAGCTTTGCATGCTTCCTTGGCCAGCTGAAAAACATAAACACTATATATTCACCTGTGACTAAATACTATATTGACAAAAATCAGGACTAAAAACATTCCTCTCTGCTGGGTGAGGCAGTCATCTCAGTGTTATTCAGTCTGGATTTCCTCAAAGGGGTTTAAAAATAGATGGTAGGAAGGACATGGCTAATTGTTATCTTGAACAATGAGAATTCCTAAAGTAACACACTCTACAGTATATGTGGTTGCTTCCTGAATAGACGGGCTTTCTGGTTTATCCTCAAATGATTTATTTATGCTTCAAAGTGACTCTACCCGCCTCGTTATGCCTCTTTGAATGTTCCTGAATGAAAGGGCTTGGGAGTGGCTTTAGAGTTGCCACTCGGACCTAAGTTTCCGTGTTTGTGCTAGAAATCCTCAGTTTGTTCATCATTGTTGCATACTTCTTCAATGTGTCCTCCTGAATGTTTGTATTTTTAGGGAGTTTGGCTGTGTTGTGAGGAAGGATATTTGTATATTTAGTACAAAGCTTCAAAAGTTTTCACTGTGTTCTCATGGGAATGGTTTGAAAAGAACAACATTCTAGTTGGTGTGTAAAAGAGCACTTTGCTGTCAGATGTGGTGCTATCCCGTACATTTCATACTATAGAACATCAATTAACAATAGTTAAATAAGTAATTGCTCCCAAAATGTATATCCTGTCTATCCTCTAGTAGTAGCTGCCTGTTAGGCCTTTCGACAGCCACACAAACCGTGAGAACCTTTCACTCTCCAGGCATATCCGCAGGGTCCTACTCTGGGCCTTGTCTGAGCCTCAGCCCTGGTCTGAACATGAGCTGTAAGCCCCACTAGTTTTGCAAAGAGCAGATTAGGAGATGGGGTGTCTGCCTCATTTGAGGTGTGCTTGAATGACCTTACATAGTGCACACATTCATTAACACAATCCCTAGACATCCAATACAAATAAAAAGGATTTGTGCTGTCAAATTTACAGTGCCCATTAGGGACAAATACTCAATGTTCATCCTCAAATACAAATGATAATAATGTGCAGCACTGCTCCGTCTGGTTCAGTGGAATGGGAGTGTTGTGAATGCAAACAATGAGTTCACCTGAGGCGAGTGAACAGGAACCGCCCAGGCTGAACGCTACGACAGAGCTGTAACTGTTGGCTTTGATGTGGTGGTTTGGCCCATTCCGCGCAGACTCTAGAGCAGGGGTACATGCTGTCTAGACGTCCGCATGTTGATTTTGTACATCCACACCAGACGTGATCCAAGACACGTAGGTTGAAATATCAAAACGAACTATGAACTATATTAATTTGGGGACAGGTCGAAACACATGAAACATTCATTGACATTTCACTAGCTAGCTTGATATAAATGTTTACAGTACTCTCCCTGTCCTGCATCATGTTGTCATGGGATAAAAACACTGTTGTCATGGAAGAGTAAATACACATTGAATAAGAAATAACGAGAAAAAATAACATGGCTATACATGGCTATACAGGGAGTACAAGTACTGAGTCTATGTGCAAGGGTACGAAGTATGCTAATTGAGGTGGGGGGAAATTGACTGCTGCAACCTAGACCCAGGAGTAGACATAACATAGTAAATGTAAAGCCAGGACACTCTATGTTACATTTCATATGTGTCACGAACCAGCTTGAAGCCCGTAACAAAAAGGGAGACGTGGAGATAAGGAATAACAAAGATATATTTATTAACTGAGGTAACCTTTAACCTATATACAAATAAACAATGGTGTGTGTATTCAGTAATCAGTAGTGTCAGTGAGTGGTTGCGTGTATAGATGTGATAATGAGGAGTGTTGCAAGATGCCAAAGCAAGCCACAAAAATGCCACAACCAAAATCAAACAGTGTTTCTGCATGGAGAGAGTCTCCTCAATGAATGGGGAAAAGGTGTATTTTAAATCCGGAACACACCTGGGCCCAGGTGTATCCCATTTCGCTGACGACCCTCCCAGCTCCGCCCACCGACATCCTATTAAGAAATGTCTTTCTTTTGGTGTTTTTCAGTCAGTAGAAAGGCCTCTTCAGTCTCCTAAGTTTTCATAATTGTGACCTTAATTGCCTACTGTCTGTAAGCTGTTAGTGTCATAACCGTTCCACAGGTGCATGTTCAGGTGCATGTTCATTCATTGTTTATGGTTCATTAAACAAGCATGGGAAACAGTATTTAAACCCTTTACAATGAAGATCTTTGAAGTTATTTAGATTTTTACGAATTATCTTTGAAAGACAGGGTCCTGAAAAAGGGACGGTTCTTTTTTTTGGTTGCTGAGTTTAGGTGGAAAATGCTAATGTTGGCTAGGTGGTTAACATTAGCTAGGCTAGGGGTTCAGGTTAGGATTAGGAGTTAGGTTAAAGGGTTATGGTTAGGATTAGCTAACATATTAAGTAGTTGCAAAGTAGCTAAAAAGTAGTAAATAGTTGCAAAGTTGCTAATTAGCTAAAGTAGTCTGTGATGAGATTCAAACACGCAACCTTTGGGTTGCTAGACATTTACATCATACACCAATCCATCCACCCTACTTTTGTGTTCGCCTTAACCTTCTGTCTTATGTAACCATACTAATTACATTTATTATGTAACATCTAGTCTATGAGATCAGGCTGAGTGACTAGGCAACAGGATAGATAAGCGACAGTAGCAGCGGCATACAGTATGTGGTGAGTGTGAACATGTGTGAGTATGTGTGGCATCAGTGTGCATGTTGTGTGTGTTTGTTAGGGTGTCAGTGTAAGTATGTTTGAGTGTGTGGGTATAGTCCGGTGTGTGTGCATAGTCTGGTGTGTGTGCATAGAGTCTGTGCAGGAGAGTTAGTGAAAACAAATGGTCAGTGCAGGTAGTCCGGGTAGCCATGTGATGATCTATTTAGCAGTCTTGTTTAGCAGTCTGGCTTGGGAGTAGAAGCTCTTCAGGGTCCTGTTGATTCCAGACTTGGTGCACTGGTACCTCTTGCCATGCAATAGCAGAGAGAACAGTCTATGGCACATTTCATATGTGTCACGAACCGGCTTGAAGCCCGTAACAAAAAGGGAGACGTGGAGATAAGGAATAACAAAGATATATTTATTAACTGGGGTAACCTTTAACCTATATACAAATAAACAATGGTGTGTGTATTCAGTAATCAGTAGTGTCAGTGAGTGGTTGCGTGTATAGATGTGATAATGAGGAGTGTTGCAAGATGCCAAAGCAAGCCACAAAAATGCCACAACCAAAATCAAACAGTGTTTCTGCATGGAGAGAGTCTCCTCAATTAATGGGGAAAAGGTGTATTTTAAATCCGGAACACAATCTGCTCCTTTGTCTTGCTGACATTGAGGGAGAGGTTGTTGTCCTGGCACCACACTGCCAGGTCTGACCACCTCCCTATAGGCTGCCTCATCGATCAGTGATCAGTCCTACCACCGTTGTGTCATCCGCAAACTTGATGATGGTTTTGTTGTCGTGCGCAACCATGCAGTCGTGGGTGAACAGGATGTACAGGAGGGGACTAAGCACACACACCCCTGAGGGGCATCCATGTTGATTATCAGTGTGGCAGATGTGTTGTTTCCTATACCCTCCAGTACTGGCCCACCAGTAAGTCCAGGATCCAGTTGCAGAGGGAGAAGTTCAGTGCCAGGGTCCTGAGCTTGGTGAGGAGCTTTGGAGGGGACTATGGTGTTGAATGCTGAGCTGTAGTCAATGAACAGCATTCTTACATTCTGTAGGTATTTGTTTTGTCCAGGTGGATGAAGGCAGTATGTTGTGCAATAGAGATTGCGTCATCTGTGGATCTCAATCACATATCTCTTATTTTATTTGTGGGTATACTTGGGAACATATTTCCTAAATTATTTTTTGTTGTTGCTGAATTCCTGTCTTTTTTTTTTACCCAAAACGAAAATGTTTATATTTATTTTATTTTTTACTTTGGGGGCCAAAATAAATCACTCTCAGGCTGGTTTTGGCCCGCGGGCCACCTGTTTCCGAAACTGATCTAGAGTTTACAAGAAACCTGAGGCACTTCCCAAAGAAAAAAGTTAACATGGCATTTCTTACATGATACCACACCAATCTGATCCATGCTTATAGTGTCATTTTAATGTCTGCGTCTATTCCCACTAACTGCTGTATATGGGTGATTCTACAGAAGTGATACAAATTGCAGTCCCATCCCCAAAATATATATTTAAAAAAACTTGAGACATTTATTGATCATGATATGTCCTAATTCAATCCAAGGCATAACATTTTTTCTGAATAATAGTATTAGTATAAAATATAATTTCCCAAATAAATGTTCCATGCAATATAGCTCAGTATTTGAATAATTTATACAGACGTTTTTGCTTATCTTTAACAAAGGTGTCAATAATTTCAGACCCCACTCTGTCTACCTAACGTGTTGGAAGACACAGTTTGGGAAAAATAGGATACAGTAGCTTCCGAAAGTATTCACCTCCCGTGGCATTTTTCCTATTTTGTTGTCTCACAATCTGGAATTAAAATAGATTTGAAGATGCAAAATATTTTTATTGTGAAATAAGCAAGAAATAAGACATAAAAACTGAAAACTTGGGCCTGCGTAACTATTCACCCCCCCAAAGTCAATACTTTGTAGAGACATCTTTTGCAGCAATTACAGCTGCAAGTCTCTTGGGGTATGTCTCTATAAGCTTGGCACACCTAGCCACTGGGATTTTTGTCCATTCTTCAAGGCAAAACTGCTCCAGCTGCTTCAAGTTGGATGGGTTCCGCTGGTGTACAGCAGTCTTTAAGTCATACCACAGATTCTCAATTGGATTGAGGTCTGGGCTTTGACTAGTGTTGCTTTAGCAGTATGCTTAGGGTCATTGTCCTGCTGGAAGGTGAACCTCCGTCCCAGTATCAAATCTCTGGAAGACTGAAACAGGTTTCCCTCAAGAATTTCCCAGTATTTAGCGCCATCCATCATTCCTTCAATTCCGACCAGTTTCCCAGTTCCTGCAGATTAAAAAAAGATGCTGTTCTCGGGGTGATGAGAGGTGTTGGGTTTGCGCCAGACATAGAATTTTCCTTTGATGGCCAAAAAGCTCAATTGTAGTCTGACCAGAGTACCTTCTTCCATATGTTTGTGGAGACTCCCACATGCCTTTTGGTGAACACCAAACATGTTTGCATATTTTTTTCTTTAAGCAATGGCTTTTTTTTCTGGCCACTCTTCCGTAAAGCCCAGCTCTGTGGAGTGTATGGCTTAAAGTGGTCCTACAGACAGATACTCCTATCTCCGCTGTGGAGCTTTTCAGCTCCTTCAGGGTTATCTTTGGTCTCTATGTTGCCTCTCTGATTAATGCCCTCATTGTCTGGTCCGTGAGTTTTGGTGGGCGGCCCTCTCTTGGCAGGTTTGTTGTGGTGACATATTCTTTCCATTTTTTAATAATGGATTTAATGGTGCTCTGTGGGATGTTCAAAGTTTCTGATATTTTTTATAATCCAACCCTGATCTGTACTTCTCCACAACTTTGTCCCTGACCTGTTTGGAGCGCTCCTTGGTCTTCATGGTGCCGCTTGCTTGGTGGTGTTGCAGACTCTGGGGCCTTTCAGAACAGGTGTATATATACCGAGATCATGTGACAGATCATGTGACACTTAGATTGCACACAGGTGGACTTTATTTAACTAATTATGTGACTTCTGAAGGTAATTAGTTGCACCAGATCTTATTTAGGTGCTTCATAGCAAAGGGGGTGAATACATATGCACACACCACTTTCCGTTTTTTTATTTTTTTGTTGTTGTTTGAAACAAGTAATTTTTTTCATTTCACTTTACCAATTTGGACTATTTTGTGTATGTCCATTACATGAAATCCAAATAAAAATCCACTTAAATTACAGGTTGTAATGAAACAAAATAGGAAAAACGCCAAGGGGGATGAATACTTCTGCAAGGCACTGTACAAATTAGCATTCCTTTCCAACCCCCAATCTGCACCACTTCTGTAGCCATATTATGTCAGCGAGTGTTAGATTTAAACCTCTGTGGGTTGACAGGTTTAGAGAGAGTGAGACAGAGGCTGCCCAGGTTTACACTACTGCATGACTCAGAGAAAGAATGAGAATGGACGTAGGAGGTAATTTGCACATCTGAGAGAAGTAGAGAAATGAGAGCAACAGCACGGAGACCCAGCCTCTGACAGCTCAACCTCAAGTGTCTTTGAGCCCAAACCAGCTAGATCCTGAGTGTACTGGCAGGCGCACGCTGCCTCACACTTGTAATGCTTTAATAATGCATCATCATCCTCCATGTAGACAAAGGGACTCAGTGTGTGATAGCCTGGCTCGCTTCCCCTTTACAGCCAATGTTAACTGGTAGCTAGCTTACAGGGTTTTCACTACCTTCTTCATTTGATAACCACATAGAGCCATAGATATCATATGTAACATTTATTACACGATGGGGATAAATATTCCTTCATATTAAATAGACTTGTGTCACATCTTGGTACATTTGGTTTTAACAAAAAAATGCTACCTAAATAGATTAAACTTGACAATTTTCCTGGTAGGTGGAGAGTCAGCCAACAGGCAGTACAGTAGAGTACAGTAACGGTATAGTAGCTGACTGAGCCCTGTGAAGAGGAACCTATCCTAACTCTGGTCACTGCAGCCAGACCCTACCCTGGGTTGGCTTGGCCTACAAGGCTCAATGATGCTTCAATGACTTTTGAAAACAGGGGGCTCGCCTCTAATCGTGGTTGACAGTATGTTTTTCTATTTTGCACTGTTCCAGGAGGAACTGCCGTGTGACGTTTTCCTAATTGGACATAATGAACGAGGGAAAGGGATTTCAGAGGCATGCGTCTGAATAGCTGTGATGTGTGTCTGAGCTTATAATGAGCTGACTTTTCTTCTTCTTTCTTCTTCACAGGTTAATCCTCTCATAGCACACTATTACTGTGTTCATAAAGAGTTCACAGTTTTGAATTATTCTCAATTCTAGGGCTCTCGGACTCCACTTCTGTCACACCCTGGCCTTAGTATTTTGTATTTTCTTTATTATTGTGGTTAGGCCAAGGTGTGACATGGGTTATGTGTTTGTCTTGTCTAGGGGTTTTGTAGATTGATGGGGTTGTGTTCAGTGTAGTATTCTAGGTAAGTCTATGGTTGCCTAGAGTGGTTCTCAATCAGAGGCAGGTGTTTATCGTTGTCTCTGATTGGGAACCATATTTAGGAAGCCATATTCTTTGGGTTTTTCGTGGGTGATTGTTTCCTGTCTCTGTGTTTTGCACCAGTTAGGACTGTTTCGATTTCGCCATGTTTTCTTATTTTGTATATGTATATTGTTAACGTTATCATCTTTATTAAAGATGTTCAACCATAACCACGCTGCATTTTGGTCCTCCTCTCCTTCCCAGGAAGATAACCGTAACAACTTCAAGTCATAATTACAGGTATTTGTTTGGATAAGCAAATGTGTCCAACCAAATCCATATATGAGTGGACACTTGTGTGAATGTAAAAAGTTTTCATAGACCAGTCCCAGGCCATTCTGACTAGTATTTATTTTCTAAATTCTAATTAACATGCTTCATTGTGGGCTGATATGCGTAAATATTTGTCCATTCCTCTACATTCGAAACCAGAAATAACATTCAATATATCAATTAAGAGTTAATGGTTCATTGTATAAACCCTCTACTACAGATGTTTGTATACTTTTTGAGGCGATTGCCAGCAGTGAAATGATTGCAATTGTAACTTTAGCAAGAAAGACTAGCTGCTCTCAGTATCCAGGGTATTCCTCTTTTTTAATGGGTTTGTATACAGCGAGTCCCATGGAAACCTGCAAACTTAAGTGCTGACCACATACGTTAAACTGACACCATTGCTTTTTATATAAATATGTCATTAAAGGGACCCTGCAAAGTGCCATTGTTTCCAGACACTGATAAAGTATTCTTACTAACTGCATCAATATCAATAAACCGTGACCAACACATACAGAATGGAGGGAAAGAATGTAATCAACCACACCCTACTATAGAAAGATAAGTAGGAGGCTATTTCTAACAATGGAAAAGGGAATGTGAATGTTATACATTTACAATAAACCCCCATATTTCTGAATGACCCTACTGTTTGTTACTGTTTAATTACTGTGGGATTAAACACATTTAGAGCTCCCCAAATCCCTTCCCCTTCCACATGGGTCAGGCACCTTAATCACAGTGGGCTTAGGGGCCCTGTGGCACTAAGGGCAGAGAGACCAGAGGCCCAGCAGAGAAAGGAGGATGTCAGCACTTTGGGAGGGAGAGCTAATGGCGCTCTCTGGCCTCCAGCCTGCCGGCCACATACATGCCCCATGGCAGGGACCACTGGACATAGTGGCAGCCCCAGCTTAATGGGCAGAGAGCAGCTGAGAGAGTGATAGGAAAGGGAGAAGGGGGAAGAGAGGGGAGTGGAGTGAGAGAATGACCGTGGGTAAATCCTGAGGGGATTGGTCCTCATACCATGCTCACACAAGTCAGTTAATTACCAAACTCTACTGGTCCTCTCTGGTCCACACCAGCTCAAACTCAATAACCGCTGTTGGAAGAAAGGGACCAAGTGGCCAAGTGCCCGGAATGAGAGTGGTCCAACAAACTCTTTGGGCTTATTCATACAGCCTGACTGGCATCAAGTTTAGAAAGTTCTTCAGGTCTATAAGAGAGAAGCAGAAAAATAATGTACGTTTCTGTGAAGTGAAAATTTGCACCACTCTTTATAATCTACACATCAGTCAGGAGAATAACATTGGTCACTCTCACATTTTCAGACAAGTCCTAAGGTTGCTAAGCTGCTTATCAAGAGAAAATGGCCATTTGTATTGTCACTGAAGGCTGGCAATGGTTTCCCCTCCTATTACTGTGGTGAGGAAGCTGGCATGAATTCAGATTACTGTTGCAAAACTACACTGACCCAAGCTACGACTGGGCCGTTCCATGAAATGAGTGCCTTTTGCAACCCTTTGATATTTTAAGTAGACATTTGTGCACCAATATTGTATTTTAAAAGCCTGTTATATTCAATGAAGTGTCGTTAATATAGACCACATGGAGAATTCAATTAATCAGATTTTTATATGAATAAATATTTGAATTATATATATATTATTATATTCATTACAGTATATGAATTCAGCATTTTGACATGTTCCTCCGGGCACCCTCTGTGACTTTGAGGAAGATTTTAAGCTATTTAACCCCAAAATTTCACAACTTTTTCTTTGGATGTGTGACGTTCTGACCTTAGTTCCTTTGTTTTTGTCTTTGTTTTAGTATGGTCAGGGCGTGAGTTGGGGTGGGCAGTCTATGTTTGTTTTTCTATGTTGGTTTTTGTGTTCGGCCTAGTATGGTTCTCAATCAGAGGCAGGTGTCGTTAGTTGTCTCTGATTGAAAATCATACTTAGGTAGCCTTTTCAACCTGTGTTTCGTGGGTGTTTATTTCCTGTTTAGTGTTTTGTCATTCACCTTACGGACTGTTCGGTTGTTGTTTTTGTTCAGTGTTCATTGGTCCTCCTCTCTATCTCTAGATGACATCCGTTACAGGATGATTTAAGATGAAATCTTCAACCCTGTTACTTTATTTGGCAGAATGTTAAAATTAGGTGAAATTAAAATATTTATTTTCACCAAGTTACACAAAAAAGACACCGAATTGGCGGAACGACCCTACAGCTTTTGTCATTTACAACACACACGACATTAATAGACACATCTATCTGAGAAAAACCTTTCTATGTCTTACCCCATTGAGTAGAAGCCATTGTGTAGTTGAATAGCATGATTCACACCATTGAATACAGCCAAGACTTTGGCATTTAAAATGAGCACAAACATGTTCCCTAAAAAAATGCCAAAATCTTTTCAGGTAGATCCATTTCCAATGATACTTGGACCCCAGAGGAAAAAGACTGTCCCATTTTACAGGACCAATTTGAGATCTTTTTAAGGTGTTACATAAAGCATCAACCTAATCAGAGAGAACACCATGCCAAATAATTCAAATAAAGTTCACTGTCAATCATCACGCACCAGGAATAATTGTAGCAGGTTAGGAGAACTTACCCAGCAGTTTAGGAGAATTAATGTAGCAGGTTGGGAAAAGGGTTAGGGTTAGCGAAAATGCTCTCCTAAACTGCTATGAAAATCACTTTGTATCAAAATGGTGTGAAAAGAGTGGAACACACCTGCACAGTTGATGCATGCATAATTCAAAGTCAATTCTGCCACACCTCTACACTCTTAGAAAAAGGTTTCCAAAAGGGTTCTGTGGTTGTCCCCATAGGAGAACGCTTTTTGGTTCCAGGTAGAACTATTTTGGGTTCCAGGTAGAGTATATGTGTCAGTCTAAACCTGCTTTACAGGAATGTTGTCTTTAGTAATGATTATGGTTAGATCATAATCATAATAGAAAATTTCGGGTGGCAGGGTAGCCTAGTGGTTCGAGTGTTGGACTAGTAACCGAAAGGTTGCAAGTTCATATCCCCGAGCAGACAAGGTACAAATCTGTCGTTCTGCCCCTGAACAGGCAGAACAGGCAATTAACCCACTGTTCCTTCTTATTGAAAATAAGAATTTGTTCTTAACTGACTTGCCTAGTTAAATAAAGGAAAAAAATTTAAAAAATAAGGTGTGAAAGGTTTTGAATGTTAGACTAGGAGCAACTTTATATTATATTGGAGTGGTGTGTTTTATGCTCTTACTAGCCTTCATTATTTTAGTTAGTACTACTGTAGTGTTTTTTATTGTGTAGTACAACATAACAAATATGTGTACAGCTTTTATAGTAGTTATTCTGTAATAACTATGTTTCACGGAATTATGGCGGAATGATGACATGGATATTCAGCTAGCGGGATATTCGCTGCACCGGCAAACTAGAACAGCATGGGGGGGGGGGGGGGGGTCTATGCATATTTGTAAACAACAGCTGGTGCACGAAATCTAAGGAAGTCTCTAGAATTTGCTAGCCTGAGGTAGAGTATATTGTGATAAATTGCAGGCCACAGTACTTGCCTAGAGTTTTCAGCTATACTTTTCGTGGCTGTTTATTTACCACCACAGACAGATGCCGGCACTAAGACCTCACTCAGTCAGCTGTATAAGGAAATAAGCAAACAGGAAACCACTCACCCAGAGGCGGCGCTCCTAGTGGCCGGAGACTTTAATGCAGGGAAACTTAAATCAGTTCTACCAAATTTCTATCAACATGTTAAATGTGCAACCAGAGGGAAACAGATTCTAGATCACCTGTACTCCACATACAGAGACGCATACAAAGCTCTCCCTCGCCCTCCATTTGGTAAATCTGACCACAACTCTATCCTCCTGAAATTCAAGCAGGAAGCACCAGTGACTCAGTCTATAAAAAAGTGGTCAGATGAAGCAGATACTAAACTACAGGACTGTTTTGCTATCACAGACTGGAACATGTTCCGGGATTCTTCTGATGGCATTGAGGAGTACACCACATCAGTCACTGGCTTTATCAATAAGTGCATTGAGGACCTTGTCACCACAGTGACTGTACGTACATACCCCAACCAGAAGCCATGGATTACAGGCAACATTCGCACTGAGCTAAAGGGTAGAGCTGCCGCTTTCAAGGTGCGGGACTCTAACCCGGAAGATTATAAGAAATCCTGCTATGCCCTGCGATGAAGCATCAAACAGGCAAAGCGTCAATACAGAGCTAAGATTGAATCATACTACACCGGCTCCGACGCTCGTCTTATGTGGCGGGGCTTGCAAACTATTACAGACTACAAAGGGAAACACAGCCGCGAGCTGCCCAGTGACACGAGCCTACCAGACGAGCTAAATCACTTCTATGCTCGCTTCGAGGCAAGCAACACTGAGGCATGCATGAGAGCATCAGATGTTCCGGACGACTGTGTGATCACGCTTTCCGTAGCCGACATGAGTAAGAACTTTAAACAGGTCAACATACACAAGGCTGCGGGGCCAGACAGATTACCAGGACGTGTCCGCCGGGCATGTGCTGACCAACTGGCAGCTGTCTTCACTGACAACTTCACTGACATTTCCCTGATTGAGTCTGTAATACCAACATGTTTCAAGCAGACCACCATAGACCCTGTTCCCAAGAACCCAAAGGCAACCTGCCTAAATGACTACAGACCTGTAGCACTCACGTCCGTAGCCATGAAGTGCTTTGAAAGGTTGGTAATGGCTCACATCAACACCATTATGCCAGAAACCCTAGACCCACTCCAATTTGCATACCGCCCAAACAGATCCACAGATGATACAATCTCAGTACATCACTGGGGCTAAGCTGCCTGCCATGCAGGACTTCTACACCAGGCGGTGTCGGAGGAAGGCCCTAAAAATTGTCAAAGACCCCAGCCACCCCAGTCATAGACTGTTCTCTCTACTACCGCATGGCAAGCGATACCAGAGTGCCAAGTCTAGGACAAAAAGACTCAACAGTTTTTACCCCCATGCCATAAGACTCCTGAACAGGTAATCAAATGGCTACCCGGACTATTTTCATTGTGTGCCCCCCCCCAACCCCTCTTTTTACGCTGCTGCTACTCTCTGTTTATCATATATGCATAGTCACTTTAACTATACATTCATGTACATACTACCTCAATGGGCCACCAACCAGTGGTCCCATACATTGGCTAACCGGGCTATCTGCATTGTGTCCCGCCACCCGCCACCCGCCAACCCCTCTTTCACGCTACTGCTACTCTCTGTTCATCATATATGCATAGTCACTTTAACCATATCTACACGTACATACTACCTCAATCAGCCTGACTAACCGGTGTCTGTATGTAGCCTCGCTACTTTTATAGCCTCGCTACTGTATATAGCCTGTCTTTTTACTGTTGTTTTATTTCTTTACTTACCTATTGTTCACCTAATACCTTTTTTGCACTTTTGGTTAGAGCCTGCAAATAAGCAATTCACTGTAAGGTTGTACCTGTTGTATTCGGCGCACGTGACAAATAAACTTTTATTTGATTGGATGTCATTAGATTAGTGTGAATGGAAGTTCAGATGTAAATTGTAATAGTTCAGTAAATATTTTAGTATGATAGTCCTGCATTCTTGGATCCTCTTTCACTGCTTTATAAGGTCATTTAAACAGTCCGATCTGACATGATGAATTAATGCAAACAGACATTAGGTTGGGCCCATGGCAGTATGCCAAATCCACACATCCAAAGGAATAATCCTCCAAATAGAGTAGTGCTTCTACAGGAAGGCTAATGGTGTGACTTTGGCCATGTGTAAGCCAAAGACTCTTTCAATTATCTGTAAAAAAAAAATAATAATAATAATCATAATTAAAGACGCGTTGTGGTATGCTTGCTCAATGTCTTCTGTAATACCCTCAAACATGACGAAACCTTTTGAATCTGTAATGCTGTAAAGCAAAGTTGGGACTCGGGGTAATTTCTCAAGGCATTTCAGGGTGTCAGTTCAGTGGTCAATTGATGTTTCTGATATCAATTGGCATAGCTAAGCTGACACAATGTATAGGCAGCGTTGAGGGACATATTTAAACACACATGCATTGTTTGGATATTTGCTTATTCCAAAGTCTGTCTTGACAAATAAGGCCTTTGTTGACACACAAAGTAGTAGAGGTTTGCATAATATGCATCTACCTCGTTCCACATGTTTATTACGTTATCTGGCAAGTTGTTACATTGACCAGTTTTATGACTTTAGAAATGTAAAAGTTATTACCATTGTGACATACCTGCTTAGTGTTTCACAATTTTGTTCATATCAGAACAGTGGAAGGAAATCATGTTAACAACTGCCATAAAAGAAGGAGAGTGAATTTGTTCTCTGGGAGTTTACTGTAAATACTGTACAGTGATGAGGAGCATACGAGTCATGGGCTCAGGTGTGAAGCAAGCTTACGTAAAAATATCACGTTGTTTCGTGTTGTTCAGCAACCAATCTACACCTCTGATCCTGACAGAGTACCATGAGGAAGACATGGCATTTCCTGTGTCAAATGAGAGAGCGGTGACAAGGAACAGGATCAGGTCTCTTACTTTATAATTCATTGCTTTGGCACTAAAACACTTTTTCATGGTGCTTTATGGCACACAAGCTCTCCTTGATCTATTCTCATGGACTGCACTGTATTATTACAAAAATACAGTCATACTTGTTTGTAGGTCAGATTCACTATCAGGCCTAATATACTGTAGGACTTAGATGTTAGTAGTCACGAAAACCATGTGATGTCCATTACCTGCCAATGAGAAATGGCAATTCCTTCAGTACAGTTCCACTTAAAGCTGGCTTTGTAATACCATCTTAACAAAGGGATGTCTTCGAAGCCCAGTTTCATCCTATAGAGGGAAAACAATTGAATAATCCTTCATCATTCTAAGATAACTCAAACATACAACCATTGAGCAAATAATTGGGAAGATGACGTTTCAATGCTGTTCAGCATTAGCTGCAAGATGGCTGGGAAAGGATTCTTGGAAGTTGGCCACACTTTTAAGCAGTTCAGAAGGCCAACAATCTCCATGGGTCCAGATTAACATGCCATGGCTTTAGCCTTAATAACAGAGGTCCAATTGTATGTTGCTGCTGGGAAGAGCATGGACTTAAGGCCAGCAAAACCATTTGAGAGGTGTGTTTTAATTTGTATGAAGCTGTGAAAAAATCTAAACATTGTCAGCTGAGGCAGCGGTCACTGGGCAAAGGTTGAATAATCATTGATTACATTGACGAACACTGTCCTAACCTATTTGAGCCATCTTCTACAACAACAGGCCTAACACTGATTTTGTAAAGCTCTCTCTGATGAAGTACAACTTCTGTTTTATCCTTGTCTGGGATGGTCTTGAATACTGTTGCAATGCCCAGATTGTAGGATGGGCTTCCAAACAGGAGCGGTCCAGTCTGGTTATCAGAAACACCTGTGACACATTCCTTGCTGAGAAAGGTTAGTGACTCACTACAGCAGTCTGCATAATGAGGGGAGGCTCTTCTGTCTAGAGGACATCATCGTTATCTTTGTCATTCACCAAAAATCTGCTCAGCACAAGAACCACAACTGCTGTCCTGCATAGGAGGTTGTGAATAGGGATGTGACAAATGTACACTTTTTCTTGACGTTTAAACTGACATTTATTGTTATTGTTTTTCATTAAAACGATAAGAAGAAAAAAAACATAAAACACCACGTCAATTTACAATGCAGAATAATGTCCCTATTACTTATGTATGACCGCTAGGGCCAGGCAATTCATTTATATCTACAGCAGCCCTCTACAGACATAGAACGCAGCTACAGTAACATGTCGATAGTGACAATGGATAACTTTGCAATTAAAAACCTTTCAGACAATTAAAAACAGTGCCGCATCAGGTCTGTAGAGCCGGCGGCAGAGGGAATCTGTTTGACGGTCCTTTGATATCCATCGGTGGGCACGTTTTTTTCAAGGAACCTCCTATGTGTGCACGCGCTTTAATGAGTGTTATAGTAAAGCTCATAAGCAGCTCCTGAGTTTCAAGTTTGGGGGAAGCTTACATTTTTTCCTACCATTTCTATGGATCTGCGTGAAAGTTGTGATTTAAAAAAAAATGTATGTGCATTTTCGTGGAACAGTATCATTTCAAAAGTAACGTTTCTCAAAACCATTGTCACGTGGTTTATCAAAAATCTGAAGTAAAATGATCATCTCAAAGTTAAAATTCCACTAAGGCATGAGCACCAGCCTCTGCCATATGGACACATTGATACCATCGGCGGCTAAAGAAGTGAGCACATAGAACTCAGAGATAACCTATGTGTGTACATCAAATCAATTGCATGTGCTCTATTACTCTGAATTTGTGCTACTTACTCACTATTTTTTGTCAGGGGGCCACTTTTGGTTGAGACAATCATTCAGAGGGTTGCACACATCTTTAATTTGTTATACTTTTTCTTCCAATATTACCAATTATCAATTGAGAACAAATTCAGAGTAATAGAGCACATGCAATTGATTTGATGTACAGCACATCACAAATATATACATACTGTACACACATCAAATAGGCAACATCACATGTATAAGACCCATATTAAGGGTTACCTTAGTAGTTGTATGAGCAAAAATGTCCCTTCTGCTCCTTGGCTGAATTCATTCTAAATGTATAGTCTGTTGTTGCTATCCTTGTGAGGCAATCCAGGTGTGCATTGGTCAGTCTGTTTCTATGTTTTTGTTTCACAATGTTCATTGTTGAAAAGGTTGCTTCACAAAATTGTCACCTTTTGCACACACTGCTTCAGAAGTGGATACTCTGTGTCTGACACAAGGCTCCAGATCTTAGTTCACCTTGCAATGTGTAATTTGCCTGCAGCTCCACTATCTCACTCTCTATTCCAGCACGGTCAGTACAGAGGGCTGTGATGAATGGGGTCAGAGATGACACATGAAAGGGGTTCTCAATGAAGATGAAAAACTCCTTGTACTCCATGATATCCTTGAATCTTGACTCAAACTCCAACTTCAACTCTTTCAACACATGCACAAATGCATCATAGCTAAAATGTTGCAGTATGTCTGGGTTGGATGTGGTGACTGCTCTGAATTTTGGTAAATTAACAAACTGTTTGTCAGGTATGAACAGTGTGGTGATTTTATTTTGAAATGCTTTGACCACACACAGCATTTTCCCCGGACTCTTAGCTTTCCCTTGGAGCTGGAGATTCATCGTGTTCACGTGGCAGGTGATGCCAGTTAAAAAAGCCACTGTTGATCATCCAGCTCTGGCTCCTCGCTCCCCTTGCTTGCAAAAAATTCACGGTTTTGAAGGAGGAGAGAAATCTTTCCAAAACTTTGTCACAAGACAGCCATCTCATGTCATTGTAAAATATCAAGTCGCCCTTATTCTGTCCGGTATTCCGGTGATTCAGTGCCCTTGCAATAATAATGTTCAACATACGCACACCTTGCTGCATCACATTCTGTACATCACAGTCTTTGAGTTTAGCCACAAGTGCTTCCTAATGAATGCTACAATGAAACGTAACAAATTTGGGAATATCCTCTCTCTTTCTCATCAGGCCTATGAGTCCTGTCTCCTTCCCTCGCATGTTTGGGGCACCGGCAGTGCACATTCGATGCCAGATTTGACCAGTCAATATTATTATCAGCAAAAAAAATTACAAGAGCTTTCAGAATATCCTCTGAAAAACACGGCGCCACGGATATGTCAGTAATCAGTTGTTTACCGATGTCCTCGCCCGGACATATTCAATCAATCCCTATACCAGTCTGCTGTTCCCACATGCTTCAAGAGGGCCACCATTGTTCCTGTTCCCAAGAAAGCTAAGGTAACTGAGCTAAACGACTACCGCCCCGTAGCACTCTACTTCCGTCATCATGAAGTGCTTTGAGAGACTAGTCAAGGACCATATCACCTCCACCCTACCTGACACCCTAGACCCACTCCAATTTGCTTACCGCCCAAATAGATCCACAGACGATGCAATCTCAACCACACTGCACACTGCCCTAACCCATCTGGACAAGAGGAATACCTATGTGAGAATGCTGTTCATCGACTACAGCTCGGCATTCAACAGCATAGTACCCTCCAAGCTCGTCATCAAGCTCGAGACCCTGGGTCTCGACCCCGCCCTGTGCAACTGGGTACTGGACTTCCTGACGGGCCGCCCCCAGGTGGTGAGGGTAGGCAACAACATCTCCTCCCCGCTGATCCTCAACACTGGGGCCCCACAAGGGTGCGTTCTGAGCCCTCTCCTGTACTCCCTGTTCACCCACGACTGCGTGGCCACGCACGCCTCCAACTCAATCATCAAGTTTGCGGACGACACAACAGTGGTAGGCTTGATTACCAACAACGACGAGACGGCCTACAGGGAGGAGGTGAGGGCCCTCGGAGTGTGGTGTCAGGAAAATAACCTCACACTCAACGTCAACAAAACTAAGGAGATGATTGTGGACTTCAGGAAACAGCAGAGGGAACACCCCCCTATCCACATCGATGGAACAGTAGTGGAGAGGGTAGCAAGTTTTAAGTTCCTCGGCATACACATCACAGACAAACTGAATTGGTCCACTCACACAGACAACATCGTGAAGAAGGCGCAGCAGCGCCTCTTCAACCTCAGGAGGCTGAAGAAATTTGGCTTGTCACCAAAAGCACTCACAAACTTCTACAGATGCACAATCGAGAACATCCTGGCGGGCTGTATCACCGCCTGGTACGGCAACTGCTCCGCCCTCAACCGTAAGGCTCTCCAGAGGGTAGTGAGGTCTGCACAACGCATCACCGGGGGCAAACTACCTGCCCTCCAGGACACCTACACCACCCGATGTTACAGGAAGGCCATAAAGATCATCAAGGACATCAACCACCCGAGCCACTGCCTGTTCACCCCGCTATCATCCAGAAGGCGAGGTCAGTGCAGGTGCATCAAAGCTGGGACCGAGAGACTGAAAAACAGCTTCTATCTCAAGGCCATCAGACTGTTAAACAGCCACCACTAACATTGAGTGGCTGCTGCCAACACACTGACACTGACTCAACTCCAGCCACTTTAATAATGGGAATTGATGGGAAATGATGTAAATATATCACTAGCCACTTTAAACAATGCTACCTTATATAATGTTACTTACCCTACATTATTCATCTCATATGCATACGTATATACTGTACTCTATATCATCGACTGCATCCTTATGTAATACATGTATCACTAGCCACTTTAACTATGCCACTTTGTTTATATACTCATCTCATATGTATATACTGTACTCGATACCATCTACTGTATCTTGCCTATGCTGCTCTGTACCATCACTCATTCATATATCCTTATGTACATATTCTTTATCCCCTTACACTGTGTATAAGACAGTAGTTTTAGAATTGTTAGTTAGATTACTTGTTGGTTATCACTGCATTGTCGGAACTAGAAGCACAAGCATTTCGCTACACTCGCATTAACATCTGCTAACCATGTGTATGTGACAAATAACATTTGATTTGATTTGATATGCCTCCTGTTATGGTCGAGTCTGAGAGTTGCAGTCTCTTAATTTGCTTTAAAACAGCCTCATTGTTTGTGAAATCAGCATTCAATAATTTGACTGAGGTCAAAAACCATGCTTTGCCAATCTCCATATATGTTAAGGCCTTCTTGTGAGTATCCAATCAATCTCATATGATGCCTCTTTCGTTTTCTCTGCAACAGTGCTAGATCTGTTTCTCATTTGTTGTTGTCCTTTGAACTTTCCTTTGATTTGCTCTATGTTGTTGTTTCTGAAGTTGCTTTGTGGCGGATGTTTTTGTCATGATGTTACTGGACATGTCACTCTAAATGTGCTCATTTAACAATTGACTGCCATCTGGCAAATAAGACAAAGTGAGCTAGTCCCATCATGCAGTACAAAAAATAATTGTCCATTTCTCACCGTAGCTACGTTAGCTAGCGGCATTTCCCCACGGCCATCTTCCTAATTTTCCTGGTTCTCGTTGGTTGTTCGTTCATAGCTGTCACGTTGTTCTCCAGCTCCAGCACTCATTGTCAACAGATTTACGTTTATTTATTTTTTACAGTAAATCGATCCATGTCGACCAGACTGCAAAATTAGCTAGTGGGCAAATAGATATGTGTAGGTCGCTGTAGCTGAGCAGTTGCGTTCTATTTCGGCTAACATTCTATTTCGGCCTTTCTGTTCAACAGCTGCGCTATACTGCCATATATCTGCTGTCCATGGAACAGTAGATATATTCAATGAAGTGATGCAGGCCTGCATTAAACACATTGAATTTAAATTGTATCATTGTTATGTATTATGAATGGAAAATAGGAAAATCACTGCGAGCTGCAAATTAAGGGCCCGTAGCAGTGGCGGTTCTAGCTTGTATGGCACCCCCCCGCCCCCCTTCAACGGCCCTTCACCAACAAAAAAAAACACCATTCTCAACTAACAGTAATTTTTATTCAGACATTTGGAACAACACAAATAAATAATCATCACATTTAAAACTATATAAATATAAAAATATGTACCAAAATAAGACTCAGAAATATTAAAAAGAAGTAACAAAGACTAGAAACAAATTTGTGTTGATTTGGCACTCAAGCATCAATACATTACCCATCCCTCAACACTGTCAACCAAGAGTCAAGACTAAACTAATTCACCTTGGTGGTGTGCAGACTGGTTTTATATTATTCTTAATGATTTCGCACAAACCAGAAAAAAATGCAACAATATGTCTGTGAAACTAAATATTCACAGTATTATGAATGAATTGTGGTTTATTTGGTAGCATTTCGTAGTGTGACTGATTTTACTAATTGCATTAGTACCGTACAAAGTTAAAGTGCGCTATTTGATAGATTCCCCGCTCCCCCTACCTCGGGCTTGCAGTGGGGAGACCTGAGGTCAACCTCCATCCGCCCCACTCCCCATCTCGTACTTCTGAGTGGGAGACCTTCCCAGACAGTAGCCTGCCTTGCTGACAAACTATAATCAGGGTGCCCTCTCCGTCAAGGTTAATTGACCCACAGTCCCACACGGTGACATGATATCATTGACATGACGTGCAAATGAGCGATAGAAAACCGATCGTGCAAATGTCACCATTCCAAAAAATGTTGGTGCGGGCAACCCGTGTCCGCCACTGGCTCGCAGGCCGCATGCAGCCAGAGGGATGTGCAATGATTACCACTGCTATAGGCCAATGCAACAGTAGGCCTATAACTTCCATCATCAACTAAGTAAAATACATAGGCCTAAAGCCGACAAATAAAAGCAGTAGAAAAAATCCTGATGAAAATTATGTTTCTTTCAATCACATTAATCTCTCTACTCCACATGTCTGCCTCCCTTTCTACCTGTCTTGAGTTGAGCTATTGCTAGTGAAGTGCAACATTGTATTAAATCATCAGCTGGATCCGGGAAAGCTGTCACTAGCGAACTTGCAACAGTGTACCCTGCGCCAGTGAGCTAGGGACAGACAGCTGTTTTTTAAAATTACATTTCCACTGGATATATCATGATAGTTTACACTTTCACACTGAGGCTTGGCGTTTACAGAATAAGCCTACTGAGGAACTATCGTTTCCAATGGATGATTTTAAAAAAACAGACTTTGTTTACAATGTGTGAGGTGAAGAAAAAATGTCTGACAAACTCAGATTATTAGTGGTGGACATGGTGAGTTATGACAATCAGAAATCACACTGCCAAATGGGCACATTCCAACATTTGCATGCAGCAGGCCTGGTAGGGCTACGTCTATGCATGCTCAGGCGTGCGCACTCCCTTTACGTTATCAGGACATAGAAACCAGACACATACTCATTTCTCAAGGAGCACTCCAATCAAAATTCAATACAAATATTGACAAAACTCATAATGTTTCTGAAATAAACCAAAACCAGAGATCTGCATATAATGACGAGATGCCCGCCCTAACAATGTGAATCGTTGTTTCAAAGGCGGAAACTGTTACAAATTTTGTAGTGTGAATTTGTTGTCTTCTGTATTTACACGGTCAAATAAATGATCAATATTTCAATATTTAATTTGGAAAGGCATAGAGGTACGGTTCCTGCCCACCCATAACGCCGGCCCTGGGTCTGTACCTTTTCAGATAGTAGAATTCTTCTCCTGTATAAAATGTTTGTATTTTTTTACCTGACAACAATAAACATCGCTATGTTATGGTAGCTACAGTTGAAGTCGGAAGTTTACATACACCTTAGCCAAATACAATTAAACTCAGTTTTTTAACAATTCCTGACATTTAATTTTAGTAAAAATTCCCTGTCTTTGGTTAGGATCACCACTTAATTTTAAGAATGTGAAATGTCAGAATAATAATAGATATAATTATTTATTTCATCACATTCCCAGTGGGTCAGAAGTTTACATACAGTCAATTAGTATTTGGTAGCATTTCCTTTAAATTGTTTAACTTGGGTTAAATGTTTCGGGTAGCCTTCCACAAGCTTCCCACAATAAGTTGGGTGAATTTTGGCCCATTCCTCTTGACAGAGCTGGTGTAACTGAGTCAGGTTTGTAGGCCTCCTTGCTAGCACACGCTTTTTCAGGTCTGCCCACAAATTTTCTATAGGGTTGAGGTCAGGGCTTTGTGATGGCCACTCCAATACCTTGACTTTGTTGTCTTTCAGCCATTTTGCCACAACTTTCGAAGTGTGCTTGGGGTCATTGTCCATTTGGAAGACCCATTTGAGACCAAGCTTTAACTTCCTGACTGATGTTTTGAGATGTTGCTTCAATATATCCACATAATTGTCCTGCCTCATGATGCCATCTATTTTGTGAAGTGCACCAGTCCTTCCTGCAGCAAAGCACACCCACAACATGATGCTGCCATCCCCGTGCTTCACGGTTGGGATGGTGTTCTTCGGCTTGCAAGCCTCCCTCTTTGTCCTCCAAACATAACGATGGTCCATTATTGTTTCATCAGACCAGAGGACATTTCTCAAACAAGTACAATAGCCCCAAAGCATCACTGCTCTAGAGGAGATCTGCATGGAGGAATGGGCCAAAATACCAGCAACAGTGTGTGAAAACCTTGTGAAAACGTTTGACCTCTGTCATTGCCAACAAAGGGTATATAACAAAGTATTGAGATAAACTTTTGTTATTGACCAAATACTTATTTTCCACCATAATTTACAGATAAATTCATAAAAAATCCTACAATGTGATTTTTTGGATATTTTTAAGTGGGAGAATTTGCACAATTTGTGGCTGACTAAATACTTGTTTTGCCCCACTGTATGTACATATACAGTAAGTGTCTAAAATCGTCTGAAAGCTTAAATTCTTGTTAATCTAACTGCACTGTCCGATTTACAGTAGTTATTACAGCGAAAACATGCCATGCGATTGTTTGAGGACGGCGCCCCACATAAAAATATTTTTCCACCGGCACAGGTTTCATACATTCACATATAACGATAAACTATTCACTTACTTTTTGAAAATCTTCCTCTGATTTGTCATCCAAAGGGTCCCAGCTATAACATATAGTGTCGTTGTGTTAGATAAAATCCTTCTTTATATCCCAAAAATTCTGTTTAGTCGGCGCTATCAATTTGAGTAATCCACTCGTTCAACTTGCAGAGAAAGGAATCCGAAAATCTACCCCTAAACTTTGTTTCAACAAGTCAAAATACATTTCTATTTACTCCTCAGATACCCAAAAATGTAATCAAACTATAACATATCTTTCGGAAAGAAGTATGTTCAATAGGAAACCAATTTTAGCAGGTGAGTAATGTTTCATGGCGTGTGCAAACACAAATTTAGAAGACTGTGTCCCTCTACTAAAACTGTTATTTTTTATTCATTTTTGAAGTGACAAGCCTGAAACCTTGAACATAGACTGCTGACACCCTGTGGAAGCCATAGGAATAGCATCCAGGGATTTTTTTTATTTTTTAAATATGACCTTTCTCTTGCCTTTCTAAGAGGATGGTCTCTCTCAAAAACAAAAAAATATGTTTGGTTTTTCTTTGGATTTTCTCCTACCATATCTATTGTGTTATATTCTCCTACATTATTTTAAAATTTCTACAATCTTCAAAGTGTTTTCTTTACAATGGTACCTATTATTTGCATATCCTGGCTTCAGGGCCTGAGCTACATGTAGTTTACTTTGGGCATGTCTTTCAGGCAGGAAGTGGATTTAAAAGGGTCCTAGGTCTAAAATAAATGATAATGGAGAAGCCAGTGTTTTGAGGACATATTTGCATGGGTGTTATTAGGCCCGAGACAAAGTCGAGGCAAACTGTTTTGCTTTCAATATCATTATGTTATGTACAATTAATTTGCTCTCACATTTCGAAATGATTTGCTTGCAATATTTTGCTATGCTATCAATACTTTTTTTTTTGCTTTCAATATCTTTTGTTTGCCATACTAAGAATTTTGTTATTGAGTTCAGAAGTGTTGCTTGATATTATTGGCACAAAGGTAACCATATAGTAACACTATTACTCTATTAAAGGTGTTTAAAGCGGCAATCCTTAATTGAAACACAAAGTGACCTCCCCGCCACAGTTTCAGTAAAAAGCTGAGGGATGGAACTGGGGAAAAGCAACCGCTCTAAAATCCATAGACTACGCTATGGATGCAAGGACTGACCATCCATGATATCAAAATTATAGTTTTAACAATGTTTTTAGGCTATAGTGTGGTTGTTAACATTTACTTCATTTACAAACATTGGAGTAAAACAAGCTTTTATTTTGGGTTCTGATGGGGTACGACAGTTGAACTAAGCTCATGGAAATTGATACGTTATATTTCTCACGAATCAATGGGTACATATCATTAATTTATACGTTCAAAAATGGATGTACTGTAACAACTAAGAAGTGCCCCTTCAATAGGCAGTGACCTTCATACAGCAGAACTATGTCGCCATTTGAACGTGATCCATTAACCCCCCCCCCCCCCCCAAAATGACTCTGTCCACTGTTCAGCGAATGTCCCACAATATCTCTCCCTTGTCCCGCAGTTTTTTTAAAGATGTGGTCACCCTACAGTAATTCCACCGGTGGAAACATTGCTGAAACATGTTAACACCATATTTGAACATGTAAGGAGAACAACATTATTTCAACCCCACATGTGAATTTGCCATTCCACATATGTGAAAAAGTGAGATTTTCACAGTTGGAGTGTCCTTACATATGAAACTGCAAATTTTCTCATGTGATTGTTTTTTATATGTGCACTTGCAATTCCACATGTGAAAAACAGTCACATGTAAAAAAAAATATATGAAAGTGTGGAATTACAAGTTGTGGAGGTTTTTCACATATGAAACAACAAATGTGATTTTCACATGTGAATGTACAGTGAGGGAAAAATGTATTTGATCCCCTGCTGATTTTGTACGACAAAGAAATGATCAGTCTATAATTTTAATGGTAGGTTTATTTGATCAGTGAGAGACAGAATAACAACCAAAAAATCCAGAAAAAAACGCATGTCAAAAATGTTATCAATTGATTTGCATTTTAATGAGGGAAATAAGTATTTGATGCCCTCTCAATCAGAAAGATTTCTGGCTCCCAGGTGTCTTTTATGCAGGTAACAAGCTGAGATTAGTAGCACACTCTTAAAGGGAGTGCTCCTAATCTCAGTTTGTTACCTGTATAAAAGACACCTGTCCACAGAAGCAATCAATCAATCAGATTCCAAACGCTCCACCATAGCCAAGACCAAAGAGCTCTCCAAGGATGTCAGGGACAAGATTGTAGACCTACACAAGGCTGGAATGGGCTACAAGACCATCGCCAAGCAGCTTGGTGAGAAGGTGACAACAGTTGGTGCGATTATTCGCAAATGGAAGAAACACAAAAGAACTGTCAATCTCCCTCGACCTTGGGCTCCATGCAAGATCTCACCTCGTGGAGTTGCAATGATCATGACAACGATGAGGAATCAGCTCAGAACTACACGGGAGGATCTTGTCAATGATCTCAAGGCAGCTGGGACCATAGTCACCAAGAAAACAATTGGTAACACACTACGCTGTGAAGGACTGAAATCATGCAGCGCCCGCAAGGTCCCCCTGCTCAAGAAAGCACATATACATGCCCGTCTGAAGTTTGCAAATGAACATCTGAATGATTCAGAGGACAACTGGGTGAATGTGTTGTGGTCAGATGAGACCAAAATGGAGCTCTTTGGCATCAACTCAACTCGCCATGTTTGGAGGAGGAGGAATGCTGCCTATGACCCCAAGAACACCATCCCCACCGTCAAACATGGAGGTGGAAGCATTATGCTTTGGGGGTGTTTTTCTGCTAAGGGGACAGGACAACTTCACTGCATCAAAGGGACGATGGACGGGGCCATGTACCGTCAAATCTTGGGTGAGAACCTCCTTCCCTCAGCCAGGGCATTGAAAATGGGTCGTGGATGGATATTCCAGCATGACAATGACCCAAAACACACGTCCAAGGCAACAAAGGAGTGGCTCAAGAAGAAGCACATTAAGGTCCTGGAGTTGTCACGAATACCACGGAAGGTGGCTCCCCTTCCTGTTCGGGTGGCGCTCGGCGGTCGTTGTCGTCGGTCTACTAGCTGCCACCGATCCCTTTTTCCTTTTCGTTTGTTTCTGTCTAATTGTTTTCACCTGTTCCTTGTTGGGGTTTTGGGATGGGTGTTATTTTAGTTCGTTTTGCCAGCTGGTGTTTGTGCGGGCTTGTTGGTTGTTACGTTTGGTGATGTATCGTGTTTGTTTTGGGTTTTCGCTGTCCAGTGTTTGTAACTAGGTTTTGGGTTTGTTTAGCACCAGTGTTTTAGGGCATTCACCCATGTTTGGACCTGTTACGTTTTGAAGGACATTAAAGCATTTTTCCCGTTCACTTCGCTCTCTGCATTTGACTCCTCACTCATCACTCACCCGGCGTTACAGGAGTGGCCTAGCCAGTCTCCAGACCTTAATCCCATAGAAAATCTGTGGAGGGAGCTGAAGGTTTGAGTTGCCAAACGTCAGCCTCAAACCCTTAATGACTTGGAGAAGATCTGCAAAGAGGAGTGGCACAGAATCCCCCTGAGATGTGTGCAAACCTGGTGGCCAACTACAAGAAACGTCTGACTTCTGGGATTGCCAACCAGGGTTTTGCCACCAAGTACTAAGTCATGTTTTGCAGAGGGGTCAAATACTTATTTCCCTCATTAAAATGCAAATCAATTTATAACATTTTTGACATGCATTTTTCTGGATTTTTGTTGTTGTTATTCTGTCTCTCACTGTTCAAATAAACCTAACATTAAAAGTATAGACTGATCATTTCTTTGTCAGTGGGAAAACGTAGAAAATCAGCAGGGGATCAAATACTTTTTTCCCTCACTGTACTTGCAATTATTTTCACGTGCAATTCACATGTGAGGTGGTGTTACCTTGGGAACTCTACATTTAATACATGTGAAAATATGGTTTCATGCATGAAATTTAAGATCAACACCATGTGAAAACATATTTTTGGAAGGGCAGACAGGAACATGCAATGAGGAGGACGATCATTGACAGGCATGGCTTTGGCGATGGTGCCAGCTGGCCAAGTACCATTCAAATAAGTTGGAAGGCAGGTCAGCTAGTGGCCTTGGCCCACCAAACATTGCATTACTGAGCCAAAGAAGCCCATTCATCTATAGACTAGGCCTGTTACTCTTCCATTGGTGATATAAAACAATATCTAATAGAAGGTCTATAGTCTTCTAAAAGGGTCCTGTGTCTCCTACTATAGTCTCACGCTCTTGGGTTTCTCTAGAGCGTCTGCTAAATGACTTAAATGTAAATGTAAATGTACTCTCACTTATGAACACCACAGTTTGTTTGCTTGCAGCAAACTTCCAAGTGTTATTTTGAGAAAAGGACATCCACGGGTTAAAAATCAGAATACGCAGCCACAGAGAAATAATGAGTTAAAGTTCCCCACAGAAACAGGGTTAACGGGTGCAGGTCTTGTGGCAGACAGTCACCCAGGCAGTGGGAGGAAATAAAGGCATCACTGACGTAGAGCATTGTGGCTACATAATGAAAGAAGGCATTTGAAGTGTATCTCAGATAGGCCCAAGCCCAAGCTTCTGCATGTCTCCAGAGAGCGTCTGCCTGCTCCGTTGAAGGAAAAGCCCCAGCAAAGATGCAAGGCACGCTTCTTGTTCTTTGTCTTTCATGGATCAATCTTGTAAGATGCTTTCTATTGTCGCATTTCCGCTGATACAAATCCTTGAAATTCGTCATCCCGGTATGAATCAAAACCAGCTCTCTGTAGCCCTCCTCCTACTCCCTTAGGAAAACAATGAGTATAGCAGAAAGATACGCCCATCTGCATGTGTTCCACTTCAATTGAAAACATAAAAATATTCCATTCCAGTCAATGAATAAAGGTGAGATGTTACAATAAGTGTAGATGGACATGGACTAGACATGGAAAGAAAAGGCAGATACTTGAAGGTTCTGGACATTGGAGAATGTGTGGCCTTCATTTTTGACAGCCACACATTGTGTGACTGCTGCTTCAGATAACTGATAGGTTCATTCTTATCAACTGCTCATGTGCACATGGCCTTGTTTAAAATAAGAGCATGGGGATGGATGACCATGACTCACCCTCCAGGACTTTCCTTGGATTAGGTCCAAAATGTGGTTGGAGTTTTTTTAATGAGAAGTTTAACCACATTCTAAGCCTCGTCGTTTTTAAGACAATAGTGATGGAATAGGGTTCAGCTTAATCGGAATATTGGGCAATGACGAGAGGGCCATTTAAAGAACACTCAATGAGAACATCTCTGACAAGAGCAACTATTGAGCAATGCATTATTGAGACAACGAGGCTAGTGAATGAGGCTCAGGAGTATATGCATGAGCCCATGTGTAAGAAGTGACGCTGCAGAGGAGAAGCAGGTACGGGTAGTCAAACATTTAATAGGGAACAGACATGGAACAAGACAGGAACAGCGTCAGAACACAGGTAACACAGACATATGACAATTAATCCCGAAGCAGGGAACAGAGCTTGGGAACAGACAGATATAGGGAAGGTAATGACACAAGTAATTGAGTCCAATGATCGCTGATGCGCGTGAAGGGGGAAGGCAGGTGTGCCTACTGATGGTGGCTTGAGTGCGTAATGCTGGGGATCCTGGTGCTCGGAGGATCCCCAGCATGACCTAGTAATAAATGGAGTAATTGGCTTTTCTTCATCTGTAAATTTGCCCTGCAGCTTTGTGTTCAGAGGTAAAGCAAAGCTATAAGCTCCGAAAACCTATGGAAGAGGTGGGGGGACAACTAAGCTATGAGTCAGGTCATGAGTTTACACATTCTTACTGCAGGTAACATGTTGAATATTTAAATAGGAACCTAACCTGGGCAAATAATGTTATCACTGTGAGTAATTGTAATGTGTTACCATAATCTCACCATGTTATTATAATGTATCCCATTCTGTAATTTGCTTCCATTTCAGAGGACAATGTGACCCTCTCATGACTGGCATCCTTGGTTTTTGATTTAGTGCACAACAGGACCTTTCATAGTATCCACCCCCTCTTTGTTTAAAGCCATGTCTGTTATTGTTTTTAATAGATTTCAAAGGAAATTCTTAAAAGACAAAAAAAAAAAGAATTCCTAAATCTGTCAGTCTTTCCCAGTCTCCCTTCCTTTTCCCATTCTGCTCTCTTGGCTACTTTCTTTCTATTTAAATGACAGGACGCCTCCCCGCCATCTCTAACAAAAGATTGGCGCATTGTGTGTTGTAATGAAGTGACTCTACACCTTTTCCCTCCTCCCCTCATCCTGTATCTGAGTGCTGCGGACCATGAGGCTCAGAGGATCAGAGAGGAAACACACTTTGACGACTCAATGCTTCTTTACATGGTCAACTGTACTCTAACATGACCTGAACACTAGCATACTCAATGCAGAACTTTTCAGGTCAGAAATTGTTGCTAGCCTCATGTCAATTAGACACGACCCAGTCTCTTCACACAACCGCTGTGGAGCTCCATGAATCTGGAAAGCGAGACTACTAGACATTACTTGGTCTGTTTGATTCAAGATTAGTGATTTTTTTTGTATTCATTTTACATTGTAAATTGACTAAGAACACATTATCTGCCAGGTCAACCAGTAATTGGTAAGACTATGCAAATAAATTAAACAGCAACAAGCAACAATCAGGTGTTCTAGCACTGCATTATAACTCCTGAACGTGTATAACACCTTTTGACAATCTTTGATGATCTGTTAATTGCTCAGCCTTGACATTCCTACACCATTCCTTGGTAAATAAGCTTATGATTTTGCATCACAAGGTTAGGGTGTGATGAAAATAGAAAATAACTTGGCTATTTTTAGTGTCACCAGTGGAACTAGTTTTGAGTGACAATTTTTTATTTCACAAATTAAAACTTAGATTGTTACCTAAAACCCTCACAAACTTTTACAGATGCACAATTGAGAGCATCTACCTGGTATGGAAACTTCACCGCCCACAACGAGAGGGCTCTCCAGGACACCCTACATGGCACAGGAAGGTGTCACAGGAAGGCCAAAAAGGTCATCAAGGACAACAACCACCCGAGCCACTGCCTGTTCACCCCGCTATCATCCAGAAGGCGAGGTGCATCAAAAAGCTGGGACCGAGAGACTGAAACACAGCTTCTATCTCAAGGTCATCAGACTGTTAAATAGCCATCACGAGCACAGAGAGGCTGCTGCCTACATACAGACTTGAAATCATTGGCCACTTTAATAAATGAACACTAGTCACTTTAATATATATTTTACCTTTATTTAACTAGGCAAGTCAGTTAAGAACAAATTCTTATTTTCAATGACAGCAGAACAACAGTTTTACCTTGTCAGCTCTGGGATTTGATCTTGCGGTTACTAGTCCAACACTCTAACCACTAGGCCACCTGCTGCCCCTAATGTTCACATATTACTCATCTCATGTGTATATACTGTGTTATATTCTATACTATTCTATACTATCTATTGCATCTTAGCCTATGCCGCTATGAAATTGCTCATCCATATATTTATATATTATTTTTCTATTCCTTTACTTAGATTTGTGTGTATTAGGTATTTGTTGTGAAATTGTTAGACATTACTTGTTAGATATTGCTGCACTGTCGGAACTAGAAGCACAAGCATTTTGCTACAATCACAATAACATCTGCTAAGCACGTGTACTGTGTGACCAATAACATTTGATTTGATTTGAGATTGCCTCATGATTATTCAGACATGACAAACCTCCAGAATATGTGAAATACCATGTTGGTCTTCCTCCACCTCTGTACCGCAGCCTGTTGCTTTAGGCCAGGTCTGTCCAAATGGCATACTCACCGGCCTTTGTCTCTGTATTTGCCTGTTTTTGTTTTTTCAAGGTTTCAAAGGGAATAGATGAAACTAAAAGGGAACCCATTTCTTCCATTTCTATCATTTTTATCCTGTTTCCGTCTCTTTCATTTCCACTGTATAAACACATGCATTTTCCTTTCTGTTCTCAAGATTATTTTTGTAATTTTTTGCATGCACTCAGACCGGACACTTCCCAGCCATCTCAAACAAAAGGTATTACGCAGTTTCATTTATTCACATGAAAATATTTGTTTTTACACGCCTCTAATAACAAACATCTCCATCACAATATGGTTTTGAATAGAGGGCACCCATGTCACATCACCAGCGTTGGTCAAAGATCAGATGTTGGATGTTTGAAACATTGTTTATGAAGGACTGAACACACAGGGATACAACAAGATGCTTAGAAACAAAGGATGACTGACTGGATGCTGTCTTGTGTGTGCCTAATAATCAGGGCTGTCCTTCAAAGTTATCATTAGAAGGCCTGGGCTACCTGTTCTCTGTTAGTATTGGGATAAAGTACTGATTATGAAGTATTATTAAGTATGGAGATGCTATCCTTATAGTGGGCGAGATCACGTTAGCCTATAAATAGCCTACTTGGGGGTTGCAAATTAGATGAAAAAGTGGCGCATCATCCACTGTCAGTGTCATTTCACGCCATGAACTAAAACTATCAGCAACGTTGGGTAAATTTGCGCCCCCTTGGTGCATGAGTCGGACCAGTATAATAATAACCATGTTATTACATGGCTCGCGCCTCCACCAAATTGTAATAACACCAGAAAATGTATCAGTGCAATTAAACACATTAAGGAGGATGTGCTTAACACAACTACCTACCCTATTTCTTCAACACAACGACGTGACACTATTCGGAATTAATGTCGGAACCTCGTGAAAGCGGTGCACGTTTAAACCAATAGAAGTTCAGAGATAGAAACCGGCCTCCTACACACCTCCATGGGCCGAACTAAACTCTTGCGTCAGCCAATCACTGTAGTCGGACTAGAGGACATATATTCACGGTTTTATTTCCCTAAAGAGCAGTCTGTAGGCTACTCGAAGAACGAACTACTTCAAAAACCCAAGAAAACTTTGGGACATAAATTCATCTGAAGTTTTGAGCTCATGGCAGAAATAACACAGAGGGGGAATAAACAAGATGAACTGAAGTAATTTTGGAAACAAAGAATTACTCTGAAAATAAAGAAGAAGCTACTATTTTTTATGACCTATTGTATCAGTCAAACTTTTTTTTTACTGAAGTAATTTTGGAAACAAAGAATTACTCTGAAAATAAAGAAGAAGCTACTATTTTTTATGACCCATTGTATCAGTCATACTTTTTTTTAAACGGGAATCTGTAGAAATGAGACACGTCGTCTGAGCCAAAAGAAGACCCGCGGAAGTTACCCAAACTAAAGTATTGACATTTAAAGATTGCCAGCAATAATATCGACAAGCCACGCTGCGGCGATGGATTCAGGCGGCAAGGTAATTGTGACTCTTAAGTTAGGCTAAAGACTAGTTAGAAGCATTCTTAGAAACCAATATATAAAACGGTGTGTTTGTGTGTCTGCCTGTGCCTCTGTGTGTGTGTGAGATAGAGAGAGAGAGGGGGGGGTAGCTTGTCTGAAAAACTGGTTAGGTTATCTTGTTAATGTCAATGGGTTCAGAATGGTAAGACTTTTTTTCAAGAAGTTACACTAGCTGACTCAGCATTTCATTGTTTCATTCAATTGAAATGTAAATCATGTGCGCTGTGCTGCTCACCAGCATATTTGGACGCAGTGGGATATCCGGCTGCTGGGGAAATGAAGCATGCGCGCCAGCATCAAATCGTATCGTGCGGTATGCCTACGTGTGTGGCCCCTAATTGGCTATTCATAATCCCTTTTTAAAGATGATAAATTACCTGTATCCTGGCTAATAAACCTGCATCCCCCCTCTGTTGACATCATGCCTGTATCATGTAAGCATGATGCCATTACTCACGGGAAGGCAGCACATTAAAGTCTAGATTGAGATGATCTGTTTTATCACAGTATATGAGGTCTTCACTTTTTTTTTTGTCCAATGTAATATTTGCTTATTGTTGGTTTACAGTAGTAAAAGGAAGAGACGTGACTCATCTGGTCTCTGATATGGCTGACTCTTACCGCTGATCCTGTGTGGTTAGTTAACCCCCTAACAACTTCAAAGTTCCTCCCAGTCCTCGCTTACTGTTTACTTCTGGTTGACATGGTGAACATGTAAATTGTTATTTTTCTGTATCCCCTTTTTTGGTTTGGCAGAGCTGTGTGATTTCCTGGCGCTCAGCTGGAAAGCTATGTCATGGACGTGATGGGAATGGTCCTGTTCTGTTCCCACAGATACCAGGACTGCAGATGGCCAGGGGCGGTCCGAAAAGGGGAATACTCACAGTAGGAAAACACCAGGGGGTCAAAGCCATAATTCCCATTAGGCTAGTGTTTTGCTTTCGACAGGCAGCTTGAGCTTTGAGTGTGCGTCAAGGCTAATACCGCGGTGAGCGTGTTATTAATCAGCATCTCGTGGTTGGGATTTTCATACCGGGCTGGTTTTATGATCTTTGGGTGTGTGCAGCAGGGCAGGGAAGGTACAGTCAGCGTGTGGGTGGAAGCAGGTGTTGGTGACCCAGGGTGTGGTTGAAAATGAACAGCCAAAAAGCCATCAAGCTGTCACCAGCCATGGTTCAATCACGTGTGCATAATATTAAGCATCTGTCCTTACTCACCTCTGAGCACACATGATGTTCTGGCCCATCAGTCTGCAAAGTAGTACCTTTTGACCTCACTTTGATACACCTATTCAGATAGACACCTCCCCTGTTTGACTGCTCACCTAGTGGCTGTTTAACTTCCTCTCTCCAAATAACAATACCGTCTAACATCTTTGTTCCCTTTATAGACTAGATAACAAGCATTCAACTAATAGCGCTTTTCCCCTCCGGCGCAAAGCGTAACAATCAAAACATGACTGAATTCATGGGCAGTTAGGGCACAAATTGTGAGTCCTCTCAAAGCTCGACTCTACTTTTAGTTCAGTGGAGGCCTCTTTTTTTCTTGGGTAAGAAACAAGGTAATTGGGGTCAAGCATACAGTTGACCTGGTCTGTGTTGAGTGGAATAACTCTCTCAGAAACAGTTACATTTTTGGTAGAGCTGACAGTTTAGGCTTTTGATTAAGCCCAAAGCCGGCATTCAGTTCCTTCCTTCTAAAAGCTTAATTCCACTCAATCCACTGCCTTCCTTCAAGACGGTCCACTAGCTGTATTTCCCTCTGCATGACTGCCCTTTCAGTATGCCCTTTAATGTATGTGTCAGTGTGTTTGTTCTAATGAGGCCTAATGACTCTTTTCTATAAAATATTGGATTAAGAGATCTGGGAATGCTGTAATTGAAACTGGCACAAACGTAGAGCCTAATTAGTTTCCTCGAAGAAGTGGAAGGCATTTTACACACTGTACTGACCTCTCTGCTAATTGCTATTCATGTGAAGGAGAGTTTGGTTACATCTGTAAGGCCTATTCTCTTGTTCTCCTGAGAGCTATACTGTATCTGAGATTGTGTTAGGTTTGAACCAACTCTTGCACCAGAATCAGTGTGAAAGGAGATGGATCTTAAATACACACGTATGTCTAGTATCAGACAGTCTGACAACAGTCTGTCTGCATGCCTACCACCCAGTCTATCCATTGACCTCAATGTATATTTAAGACCAGGACCCAAGCCCAGCTCAGTTAATCCCTACCATTGTGTTGCTGAGTTGTCATAGTGCTTCAGCAAATGTACATTATCCTAGGGGCATTGGAAGACACAATGTACGTAACATAATTTATGTCCCTCTTACCTCCCTGAATGGCTCTGCTGATCCCACAGCTATTGCATGCAGTAATCAGGGACCTATGAACCAGAGTTATACTGTTAGCAATGAGGCGATGTGCCTTAGTAGGAAGACCACTGTGTGCAGCTCACCTTGCACTAACATAAATAACATGAGCATGTCTGCCTCTGCTAAGCTTACCAGTAAAGCAATGAAAACAATCAAGTCTCCCAGAAAGTGCTAAAAATAGTCCACGTTAACATATGTTGTTTAAGAACTAGATTCAGGAAATCAATCATTTGCAAGTAAAAGATTCTGACTATCTCTGAAACTCACTTAGATAATACCGTTGATGATACAGTGGTAGCAATACATGGTTATAACATCTACAGAAAAGACAGAAATGCCAAAGGAGGAGGTGTTGCCATTTATATTCAGAACCACATTCCTGTAAAACTTAGAGAGGATCTCATGTTAAATGCTGTTGAAGTAATATGGCTCCAGGTTAATCTGCCTCACCTAAAGTCCATTCCCGGTGGGAAGCAGCTGTAGACCACCAAGTGCTAACAGTATCTGGATAACATGTGTGAAATGCTTGATAATGTATGTGATAGCAACAGAGATGTATATTTTCTGGTTGATTTAAATATTGACTGGCTTTCATCAGGCTGCCCACTCAAGAAAAAGCTTCCGACTGCAACTAGTACCTGCCACCTGGAAAGCTTCAAACTGTAACCAGTGCCTGTAACCTGGTTCACGTTATCAGTCAACCTACCAGGGTAGTTACAAACAGCACAGGAGAGATGCAGCAGAAATTTGCTTTAAAGCAGTATCCAAATCCATCGGATGTAATGACCACAATATCGTAGCCATATCTAGGAAGACCAAAGTTCCAAAGGCTGGGCCTAATATAGTGTATAAGAGGTCATACAGTACATTTTGTAGTGATTCCTATGTTGTTGATGTAAAGAATATTTGTTTGTCCGTGGTGTGTAATGAGGAGCAACCAGACGCTGCACTTGACACATTTATGAAATTGCTTATCCCAGTGATTAATAAGCATGCACCCATTATGAAAATTACTGTAAAAAAAATGTTAAATCCCTGTGGATTCATGAGGAATTGAAAAAATGTATAGTTGAGAGTAGAGCTATTAATTAGGGCCGATTACAAGTTTTCATAACAATCGGTAATCGGCATTTTTGGACACCAATCATGGCCGATTACATTGCACTCCACGAGGAGACTGCGTGGCAGGCTGCCTACCTGTTATGTGAGTGCAGCAAGGAGCCAAGGTAAGGTGCTAGCTAGCATTAAACGTATCTTATAAAAAACAATCAATCTTAACACAATCACTAGTTAACTACACATGGTTGATGGTATTACTAGTTTATCTAGCTTGTCCTGTGTTGCATATAATCGATGCGGTGCCTGTTAATTTATCATTGAATCATAGCTTACTTCGCTAAACGGGTGATTTAACAAGCTCATTCGTGAAAAAAGCACTTTCGTTGCACCAATGTGTACCTAACCATAAACATCAACGCCTTTCTTAAAATCAATACACAAGTATATATTTTTAAACCTGCATATTTAGTTAATATTGCCTGCTAACATGAATTTCTTTTAACAAGGGAAATTGTGTCACTTCTCTTGCGTTCTGTGCAAAGGAGTCAAGGTATATTTTTTTCCAAACAAAGACAGACAACTTTGGGGATGATTTATTTAACAAAAGCGCATTTGCGAAAAAAGCACAATCGTTGCACGAATGTACCTAGCCATAAACATCAATGACTTTCTTAAAATCAATACACAGAAGTATATTTTTTTAAACCTGCATATTTAGTTATAAGAAATCCAGGTTAGCAGGCAATATTAAACAAGGGAAATTGTGCCACTTCTCTTGCGTTCATTGCACGCAGAGTCAGGGTATATGCAGCAGTTTGGGCCGCCTGGCTCGTTAACTAATTTGCCAGAATTTTACGTAATTATGACATAACATTGAAGGTTGTGCAATGTAACAGGAATATTTAGACTTATGGATTCCACCCATTAGATAAAATACGTAACAGTTCCGTATTTCACTGAAAGAATAAACGTTTTGTTTTCTAAATGATAGTTTCCGGATTTGACCATATTAATGACCTACGGCTCGTATTTCTGTGTGTTCTTATGTTATAATTAAGTATATGATTTGATATTTGATAGAACAGTCTGACTGAGCGGTGGTAGGCAGAAGCAGGCTCGTAAGCATTCATTGAAACAGCACTTTCGTGCGTTTGCCAGCAGCTCTTCGGTGTGCTTCAAGCATTGAGCTGTTTATGACTTCAAGCCTATCAACTCCAGAGATTAGGCTGATGTAACCGATGTGAAGTGGCTAGCTAGTTAGCGGGGTGCGAGCTTTATAGCGTTTCAATCGGTGACGTCACTTGCTCTGAGACCTTGAAGTAGTTGTTCCCCTTGCTCTGCAAGGGCCGCGGCTTTTGTGGAGCGATGGGTAACGATGCTTCGAGGGTGGCTGTTGTTGATGTGTCCCTGGTTCGAGCCCAGGTAGGGGCGAGGAGAGGGACGGAAGCTATACTGTTACACTGGCATTACTAAAGTGCCTATAAGAACATCCAATAGTCAAAGGTAAATGAAATACAAATGGTATAGAGAGAAATAGTCCGATAATTCCTATAATAACTACTTCCTAAAACTTCTTACCTGGGAATATTGAAGACTCATGTTAAAGGAACCACCAGCTTTCATATGTCCTCATGTTCTTAGCAAGGAACTTAAACGTGAGCTTTTTTACATGGCACATATTGCACTTTTACTTTCTTCTCCAACACTTTGTTTTTGCATTATTTAAACCAAATTGAACAGGTCTCATTATTTATTTGAGGCTAAATTTATTTTATTGATTTATTATATTAAGTTAAAATAGAAGTGTTCATTCAGTATTGTTGTAAATGCCATTATTACAAATAAATAAATAAAATCAGCCGATTAATCGGTATCTGCTTTTTTTTGGTCCTCCAATAATCAGATATCGGTATCGGCGTTGAAAAATCATAATCGGTCGACCTCTAGTTGAGAGGGATAAAGAAAAAGGAATGGCAAATAAGTCTGGCTGCACAACTGATGGGCAAATGTACTGCAAATTGAGAAATCATGTGACTAAACTGAAGAAAATGAAGAAAAAACGACACGATGAAACAAAGATAAATTAAATAAAGAATGATTTGTCCAAATAACCAGTGATGAAAAAAGCCAAACACAGGAACTACTGCTGCTCATTATCCCAGGCATCCCATTCCTTCCAGACAGATTCTACGATACCAGTTATGTTTACGTATATTTGTTCACGACAGTTTACTCACAGACTATCACTCAATATGATGCAACGTGTACCAGCAGTAATTTTAGAAGAGGCTAGGGTGTTAGAAGAGAGGGACCACTGACAATTATAGATTATAGACAAAGGTGATTCAATTCACTGGAACTAAACTATTGCGTATTAGGTGTCACTTACAGGCAAGATGTGGCTGTAAACATTACAGAGCAGGAAGTAATTCTATTTCACCAGACATCCTCCAAATACCAGTAGTGTCTGCTTTAGGGCTTTGGTCACAGACATTAGGCAACAAAGTGCTTATGTGAAAAAAGGTTCTATCTTACACTTGGGACTGACTCTCACAACTCTACATACAACTGTGGTCCAACCCCTGTTCCTCGTTCCTTTTAAGAACAGTCTCACCATCGTCATTCATCAGTGCAGTATAAACTGGCTACTGCGTCTGGACTGCTTGTGTTGATCTTATGAAGTAGATCTCATTTACCTAACTACCTCCAAGAATTTAACTATTGGACTTTGTTGAGTAAACTGTTGCTCAAGGGACAGGCTGAATGATCACTTTAGATGTTTGCTCAAGCCCAGACGATCTCATGCATCACATCGATGTGAAGAGGTTTCACCGATGAGGCATTAGATGAGGCAGGCCTGAAACGTAAACGTTGATTGTAATCATGCAAAGCACTTTTTTTGGAAAAAGGTTGTATATCTAAATATTCAATTTGTGTTTTTCCAAGTTAGATGAATTCAATTATAACCAACTAAGCCTAAAGCCACAGTCAACAATTCGCCAGCCACATCACCGTGACTGGGCAGAAATTCACAGACTCACTCATGAGGAGAAGGAGATTTATTTGCATGGAGGTTCGGTTGCGCTGACAGAACCAGGAAAATGTTAACATAAACAAGTTCTAAAAATGGTAAGAGATTTTGTATGCTGTCAGTATGCCAGTTAAACTCTCCTGATTTTGTTGTCTCACTGAAAGCTGTTTTCATTGACAATGTAGTTTTATTATATAACCAGTACCTTTAGTTCCTTATTGAACATGGGCATGAGTCATCAGTCATCATGTGATAACAAGGTCTTTTTGTATAGCTTAACTAATCAAAAGACTCAAAGTAAACATTTGAATGCAAATTAATACATCTTTAGCCGGAATGTTAACACGGCTGGTGACGCCAGCTGTTTTAAAAAGATGGTGACATTATGTGTTAAAGGGCCAGTATTAGTCTGTAAGGCTGCGACAAACATCTCCGAGCTGAAGGGTGTGACTTCATTGTTTCCTAGGTAAATGATACATGACCATCCCCTTTCAGGAAGGAATGTTTTCTGATAGCATAGAACACAATATCTGCCCTAACTCTTACTCCTTGCAGTGTGTGTGTTTGTGTGTGTGTTTAGGCCAGGGGGAAGGCATAGTCTCCCTCTACACACTGGTATCTAGTTTAAACGCAATGTCACAGAGGAGTGTTTCATAGTTCCTCACACTCACTCACACGCAACGCATGCGCGCACACACACGCACACACGCACACACACACACTCCAGTGAAGTTCCATATTTATGGAGTATTTGCAAACCAGGTTTGGCTGTGTTAAAGAGTCCCAGACTCACTCAAGCAGTGGCCATTTAAAACTTGCACATCTTTTGAGTGAACAAGATGGAGGTAGCCTATGAGTGTAGTGTTGAAGGAAGACTGTCTCTCTTGCTAATTTCGAAACTGGTGTTTTTACGAAAGTGAGTTATTGTCTATATAAGAATGACATAACTGGTTCACTGAAAGGAAGCATGGCTCCTTTAAGAACCTAGCCAACAACTTTAAAACCTCTGGATTCCTGAACATGTGTATTTGTGTGTGGTGTGTGTTCACATCCTGTACTTGGGCTGGTTATAACATCCCAGTGGTGCACTCGTTGAACCCCATCTACTCATTGATTGTGTGGAACCTTATTGGTCAACATGCTACTGTGGGGTGGGCCCACAAAACTTTCAGGCCTGCCCTTTTTTGGGCTTCTATTACTGAGCTACACTGTACAGAGTGTTTCCAAACTTTCTAGCTTCCTACCCTCTTCATACCCCCAGGCAAGAATCTCAGAATTCACAAAAATGTTATTCCTCCCCTTTTGTTTAGAATAGCCTTGAGTATTTCTTCTCAACAAATATTTTAAGGGAGGTAGGGTTATTTCACTAGTGCCCTTAAAAGCCACCTTATATAAACCCTTTTTCCCTGTCAGATAGTCCTGCTAGTGGGCCTAGTTTAACCCATGAATAAGAAACACATTTAGGCTATAACAACCAATGATGCAATGCTGAAATCATGAAAGTTCAATATCTTAGTTTATATAGTTGAGTGCTTTTTGTAACAATGTGTTAAAGCGTATGTGTCATAGTTTTGGGATGGTTCACTTTCACACACATTTTACAGACATGTGGGACCTTGTCATAACTACACTGGCTTTAAGTTTGGAATCCCAATATAGTCACATCACAACATGAGTAAGAAAGAGGATCTCAGCTGCCATCACAACTGGTGTGAACCACTAAGGCTAACTCTAACTTTAACAGAACAGCCATGTCACTACCAAAACATCACCACAGATACAGACAACTCCCAAACAGTGGAAAACTCCCATTACCAGTAACCCACATACCTCTTCTGTTCACGATTGTAACCAACTCAAAAAATCGACTCATGGGTAGCCTAAACTCCAATATGACTACAATACTGACTTAGCCACAGACACACTACATGAAATGTGAAAGTGGCATAATGGCTCATCTGAAAAGGATTATGTGTGATGTTAACTTGATGGCATGAGGATAATCTCTGCCTGCCTTGGGGCTCCACTGGGATTAAGCCCATCAAATGATTTTTAGAACTAACCGGAAACAAGAACAATGCCTGGGACTAAACCACCACTCCTCTGAGAGAGCTGGGTGTGGACACATGATCCTAATGCACCAATATTTACATTCAACCACCTGAGGTGGACAGTTTGAGGATGAACTCTCCCCTCCTGTCTGCTTGGACTGAGGTTAGATTGCCTTCTTGCAAGTTGCGTCACTATCACACACATTTGGGGCAGTACACCCACCTATTGCACAATGTCGGATACTAGCCCATTCATTGAAACTGCAGTTCAAGTTAGGCAAGTTTTTTGGAGGAGGTCGAAAAGCATTTAGGAACTAAAACATTACCAGGGCCACATTCATTAAAGTGATGTGCAGTCAAAACAACACAGAAGGTCCATGCAAAGGACATGAGTCAGGAGAATCAGGGCATTGTGCTTGTCACTCTTCAGGGTGTTCATAGTGAAATGACTTGTCTAACTAGTAGAACAGGATGAAGTCAATGGTTATTGTAAAACTAAGTTGATTAACCCTTACAGTACAGTACCTAGGTTCTCACTCAAATATTCCTAAAGGCCTATCTAGCCTAGGCCTATTTGGAATGGCATCAATGGGATAACTTTGCCTACAGATTTGTTATCATAATACAATAAGTCTGTCAACTCTAGGTACCTACAAGATTTGGAGGATAGGTGATTTCTAACTGACTCTCTCTCCTGTCTCTTTGCAGCAAGTAACCTTCCAGTTGATGCTGACAGTAGGAGCAGCGGTGATTGGCTCACTGCAGTTCGGTTACAACACAGGTGTCATCAACGCCCCTCAGAAGGTGAGTCCATAGGGATGAGATTGGGGGGGGGCTTATGTGTCTGATCGGAATTGGGCGTGGAAAGCTTGTCTATATTTATCCCAAAGACACCGTTTTCAAATCGTCACTGACACCTTTTCCCAGACAGGACTGCCCCTGTGCCTGTCTAGGCCAGACAAGATGTTCCCTGCAACACGTGAAAAGAAGGGGGCTAATAATAACTTGACGTAGGCCTATCTCATCCAAGGCTCTCTCCGATAGAGGACCTCTGTGTTGTGATTCATGTGTAAAGGAGTGTTTCCATTCCCCAAAAGGGCCTGCCAGACTGTAGGTGAGGAGAAAGCCAGGAGAGTGCTACTCACTCCGTTAAAGGAAACATAATTTAGGAGCTCTCAGTGAGATGTGACTCCATCAATTAAATGAACCTCTTTTCCATGAACTTAAACACGTTTCTTTGACCTGTTGCAAACTGTTGCATATGTAAGTGTATCCCCTGGACAGCTTTTTACTGTAGGTGCTAATTCTACAGAATGGTTTTGTTTACTGAAAGCTCCATAAGAATATCTTAGTTCAGGTAAAAGGGCTAAGCCACACACAATATTTCTCTTTGTCTGAACAAACCTTGTGGCGCTCAGCTCTGCTCAAAGTTCCAGGTGCCTTGTTGCCAGTATACTAGAGCTCGACCGATATATCGGTTTACCAATACTATCAGCTGTTATACCACAGCATTGTTGAATACTTGTTTCTGATTGGCTAGAAGGACATACTAGAATGGACACAAGCCAAAAAAAGTTTGAAAAGATATCAGGACACCTTGCAATCATGACGCAATATCCACCTACACATGCAGACAGTACTTGCTACAAAGTTACAGAAATCTAATCCAACAACCACACAAGCTAAAATTGAATACATTATAAATGCAGGTACAACGAGGGAAAAAAATAGCTGGCTTACTAGCATTGATTTGTTTTTGCAGAGACATATTTTTTGGGAGCATCTGATGACCTGACGTGGTGAGTGATGAACATACATTTCTCCTCTGCCCTCCGCCACGAAAGTTGTCAAATCCTCCCACATGTTTCTAGTTTGACCAGCTGATTTCAGCAACTGATATTTTAGAATTCGGTTGTCATTGGCACGTTTACTAGCAACAAACTATTTAGCTAGCTTCAAGCCTAGTGTTTGATATGCAGTGCGATCTCCTTGTAACTTGCAGTCAGTGTCAACAAGCGTCCTGATGAGAAGGCCAACTTTTCTAGCTATGCCAGGCAAAATGGGGGCATCATCAGCTCGTTGTTATGGGTGTATTGAAATGAATGTCAATAGAAAATGGCTTAAATAAACATAAATGCAGCTACTTTGCTGAATGATGAGAGCAACCAAATGATAAGAAAGTATGAATTTGCTTATAAAAAGGGGAAAAATATATATATATTATTTTACTGGTAAATGTGTGCGTAAGTATTGTTTTCTTTGGCAATTGTGGTATAAGCGGGATAAACACTACCATTCTGTACATTACCTTGGAATAATTAACTTTGCAAAGGGACTCAGCTCCACTTCGCCCCGCTGTGTTGTCCATTATTTCCAAGGTAATGTATCCCTTACATATTGGCCTTTTATTGCTATATCAGTATTGGACAATAATTCCACCGATAACTGATATTCAATAAATAGGATGATAAACATGAATCTAATGCTTACCATTCTCATGATATGTCATTATTGTCACAATGTAAGAAATCAACATTTGAAGCATAGTTCTTGGACAGTTGTTTAGTTTTTAATTTCCCCGGCGTAAAACAGTATATCAGCAGATATCGGTATCAGTAAGTTTTGTCCCCCCCCCAAAAAACGTAAATCGTATCGGACCCCTAAAAACATATTGGTCAGCCTCTACTCTAGATACACGGGACACACAGGCCCTCTACCTTAACTTTGTCAAATGAGGGCTCTGTGGACATGTCCCCTCATCCCACTAATCTGCAGTCTGAGTTTACTCCTGTCCTGGTGTTCCTCTCTCAGGAGACAACCTATTGCTCCATTACACACTCATCTGTCTGTCATTATGTCTTAAGTGGCTACCTTGCGCTGCCATTGTTGTCTGTGATCCAGCACTGTTTTACATTATTTTATAGTACTACTGATATTGATTACTGCATACAGTGCCTTCAGAAAGTATTCAAACCCTTTTAGTTTTTCCACATTTTGTCGTGTTACAAAGTGGGATTCAAATTGATTTAATTTTTGATTAAAATTCAAAATTTTGATTTGCCATTTTTTTCTACACAGAAGACTCCACAATGTCAAAGTGAAAGAAAAATTTGAATAAAACACTAATACTGTAAGCACACTGACACATGCTCAGTAATACCACACCATGCCACAGCTGTTTAGGAGCAACATACAGAGTGCAGGGAAGTGTTCACAGAAACGACAGTGTTGCTGAACATAGAGACACATCCAGATTTAGGGTAAATGTGAGAACAGCATTGCTACTAAAAATGGAAACCCTAGATTATCCCCAGCCTACCTCCCCCTCTCTCTCTCTTTCTCTATGATTAGGGATGGAGTGATGCTGGTTGTTGTGACGCAGGCCCTCCGTTCTAAAGAGTGCAGCACTGATTAGATTAGGTGTCTCTCAAGGGCCCTGGGCTGCTGTCCTGTTTGTCCTTCTGCCTCCCTGCCCGCTCCAAATTGGGCACCTTGTAGCACAGACAGACCTGACTGCCTGCCTAGCCAGGAGTCCACAGAGGCATTAACACTTTAATCAGAGCAGGGTCAACGGTCATGAATGAACAGTGTATTTCATTGTGGCCAGGTGCTTGCTAGGTCTTGAGTCAGACACCAGACATTCTCTATCTGTAAGAATGTTGATTTTATTGGACAGTGTTTGGCTGACTAGGCTAGGCTATATTAGATTTGTCATCACTTCTGTGTAGAATAATTAGGATAACTTTCTGGGTCTGTATAAAATATGATATACCCTATGCCATATCTTGAACAGCCTACCCCTCAGCTGACTTATACATACATTATCAGTTCTATATGACTCACTCAGCGTTATGTAAGTATCGGTAAAGAAGTATATTGTATAATCTATCAGCAAAGCACATGATAGGAGCCAGCGGTGATATTTGGGAAATAAGGACAGGAGGAGGCAGGGCTCGGTGCTGAGTGCTAGAAGTGCTAGATAGAGGGCACATTCTTCCCAGCCTGTACAGCTTAACTTCCATCACAAGCTGGGCGGACTTATGTATTTTTGTCAACACTGATAAGTCACTGTGGGGGAAGGGGCTGAAACCCAACACTTCACTCTTTCATAAACTTCCTTGTTGAAGGAAAACGAGGGGCGTGTTCAGCAGGACGCAACTTTTTGGAACGTTCAGATAGAAATATACTATGTAGAACAAACATGCATCTCTAACATGTAGAATAAGAATGCCGGCTCTATTTGTGGCAATTCTATCTACAACGTTCAGAATGTTTTTCGTACGAAACATGGCCCTGAAAACCAATCCTATACCGTCATCTACTGGCCAGACACCAAAACAGCAGTCACCTGGCCAATGGCAATGAGGACAATAATCTTCAATTAAAAAAACCAGTGAACAATTGACTGTGATTTCTTTCTTTGGCACTGTTTCGTTTGCCTTCTCTGCTAGGTTATTGAGAGGTTCCTCAATGAGACATGGTTCGACCGCTACCAGGAGCCCATCACCAAGACCTCCCTCACCACCCTGTGGTCAGTCTCCGTCGCCATCTTCTCTGTCGGCGGTATCTTCGGCTCCTTCTCCGTGGGCCTGTTTGTCAACCGCTTTGGCAGGTAAATACGTAATTTTACAATGTTTATTTACAACTGTGTTATGTGAGATTATATGACGTGGATGGCCTATGTACTGTTTAATATGTGTGACATGTAAAGGTTTGTACAGTAATTGTAATTGACTATTTCTGTGGTACCCACAGGAGGAACTCCATGCTCATGGCCAACGTGCTGGCCTTTGTCTCCGCTGCTCTCATGGGCTTCTCTAAGATGGGTGGCTCATGGGAGATGCTGATCATCGGGCGCTTCGTGGTGGGACTTTACTCCGGCCTCTCAACTGGCTTTGTACCCATGTACGTGGGTGAGGTGGCCCCCACTGCCCTTCGAGGAGCCCTGGGTACCCTCCACCAGCTGGGCATTGTCACGGGCATCCTGATGGCACAGGTCAGTGCCAGTGGCTACAGGGATATTATATGGAGAGTAATGGATAATACAGTGCCTTCGGAAAGTATTCAGACCACTTAACTTTTTCCACATTTTGTTATGTTACAGCCTTATTCTAAAATGTATTAAATAAATACAAATCCTCAGCAATTTGCACACACTACCTATAATGACAAAGCAAAAACCTTATTTACAGTATTCATACCCTTTGCTAAGAGGATTGAAGTCCACCTGTGGCAAATTCAATTGATTGGACATGATTTGGAAAGGTACAAACGTGTCTATATAAGGTCGCACAGATTACAGTGCATGTCAGAGCAAAAACCAAGCCATGAGGTCGAAGGAATTCTCCGTAGAGTTCTGAGACAGGATTGTGTTGAGGCACAGATTTGGGGAAGGGTGCCAAAACAGTTCTGCAACATTGAAGGTCCCCAAGAACACAGTGGCCTCCATCATCCTTAAATGGAAGAAGTTTGGAACCACCAAGACTCTTCCCAGAGCTGGCCGTCCGGCCAAACTGAGCAATCGAGGGAGAAGGGCCTTGGTCAGGGAGGTGACCAAGAACACGATGGTCACTCTGACAGAGCTCTAGAGTTCCTCTGTGGAGATGGGAGAACCTTCCAGAAGGACAACCATCTCTGCCGCACTCCATCAATCAGGCCTTTATGGTAGAGTGGCCAGACGGTAGCCACTCCTCAGTAAAAGGCACATGACAGCCTGCTTGGAGTTTGCCAAAAGGCACCTTAGACTCTCAGACCATGAGAAACAAGATTCTCTGGTCTGATGAAACCAAGATTGAACTCTGTGGCCTGAATGCCAAGCGCCTGGAGGAAACCTGGCACCATCTCTACGGTGAATCATGGTGGTGGCAGCATCACGCTGTGGGGACATTTTTCAGCGGCAGGGACCTGGAGACTTATCAGAATCGAGGGAAAGATGAATGGAGAAAAGTACATAGAGATCCTTGATGAAAACCTGCTCCAAAGCGCTCAGGACCTCAGACTCGGGCGAAGGTTCACCTTCCAACAGCACAACGATTCTAAGCACACAGCCAAGACAATGCAGGAGTGACTTCGGGACAAGTCTCTAAATGTTCTTGAGTGGGCCAGCCAAAGCCCGTACTTGAACCCGATTCGAACATCTCTGTAGAGACCTGAAAATAGCTGTGTAGCGACCATCCCCATCCAACCTGACAGCTTTAGAGGATCTGCAGAGAGGAATGGAAGAAACTCCCAAAATACAGGTGTGCCAAGCTTGTAGTGTCCTACCCAAGAAGACTGAAGGCTGTAATCACTGCCAATGGTTCTTCAACAAAGTACTGAGTAAAGGGTCTGAATACTTATGTAAATGCAATATTTCTGTTTTTTTTATAGATTAGAAAACATTTCTAAAAAACGGTTTTTGCTTTGTCATTATGGGGTATTGTGTGTAGATTGATGAGGAAAATAAACAGCTTTAAACATTTTTGATTAAGGCTGTAACGTAACAAAATGTTTATTTTGACAGGGAGTCCGGCTGAGACCAGTAATTACAAAACAATCAATACACTACCAAAGCAAAACAGAAATACAAAACACAATCATAGAAAATAAATATATGTTTCAGTAAATATGTCCTCAATCAGCAGTCGATATTGCCCTAGAAGCACCAAATCATAAAATGTCTGATTTTGGAGATTATTCCACACGTAACATGCAAAAAAACTAAAAGCAGATTCACCGTTCAGTTGATAGAACATGGCGTTTGCAACTTCAGGATAGTGGGTTTGATTGCTTGGATCACATAAAATGTACGCATGCAAGTCTCTTCGGATAAAAACGTCTGCTAAATGGAATATATTATTATTATTATAGGTCGAAGGGATCTCCAGAGTTAGCCATCCCTGAGACCGGCTCGGTCTGGCTGCTCGTACGTCTTTAGGTTAACAAATAAGTACGGTATGGCGGTAGTTTGCACAAGAAGGCTTAATCTGATGGTGGTCTAACGATGTGTTTTGGTTCAGGTGTTTGGCATGGAGGCCTTAATGGGGAACGCGTCTCTGTGGCCCTTCCTGCTGGGCTTCACCTTCATCCCAGCCCTGGCGCAGTGTGCCCTGTTGCCCTTCTGCCCTGAGAGCCCCCGCTTCCTCCTCATCAACCGCAACGAGGAGAACAAGGCCAAAACTGGTGAGTAGAGTACATTTACATACAAACACACATTCATATGTCATCAGTTCAGCCAATTTCAGGTCTGTCAGTTTGAATGACTTGAAAAGATTCTGAATCTATAATAATGGCTTATTTTCCATTCATTAGTTGAATTTAAACTCATCCCTGAATTGTCTGAATTTACCAGGTATGGAGTGACCCAGCCCTAGCAGACTGTAATGTAACCTCCGTTCTCTCTCTGTCCCTGTCAGTCCTGAAGAAGCTGCGTGGGACCACAGACGTAAGTGCAGACATGCAGGAGATGAAGGAGGAGGCCAGGCAGATGATGAGGGAGAAGAAGGTGACCATCCTAGAGCTGTTCCGCTCGCCACTCTACCGCCAGCCCATCTTCATCGCTATCATGCTCCAGCTCTCCCAGCAGCTTTCTGGCATCAACGCTGTGAGTTACTTCTCATACGTCTCACCCCTAACACACACTCCACATATACAAACACCTATACTGCCATGTCTATTTTGTAACTTTAATCTATGCTGTTGGTTTCCTCCAGGTTTTCTACTACTCTACCCGTATCTTTGAGAAGGCCGGAGTTGCTCAGCCTGTTTATGCTACAATTGGTGCCGGTGTGGTCAACACGGCCTTCACTGTGGTGTCGGTGAGTAACTATGGCAGATACGGGTGTGTTTGTGTCATTTTTGGTGCACATGATGCATGATGCACTTAATTTGTGTTTAGACAGTATAATTCAATCCTCTCTGCGTTCCTCAGCTGTTTGTGGTGGAGCGTGCTGGACGCAGGTCTCTCCATCTGCTGGGGCTGATAGGAATGGCAGGCGCTGCCGTCCTGATGACCATCGCTCTGGCTCTGCTGGTACTTAGACTAACTATAACACACTTCACATAATGGTAGCAGCTCTCATAAGGAATCAATGAGGAAAAACACTTGTTTTTTCATACTAGTCCTTGTTAATGTAATATGTAGAATGAATACCAGTAGTTTAACCCCCTGCTGTCTGTTTGTCCTCCATCAGGACAAGCTGCCATGGATGTCCTACGTGAGTATTGTGGCCATCTTTGCCTTTGTGGCGTTCTTTGAGATCGGCCCGGGTCCCATCCCCTGGTTCATTGTGGCTGAGCTGTTCTCCCAGGGTCCCCGGCCCTCGGCTTTCGCTGTGGCTGGCTTCTCCAACTGGACTGCCAACTTCATAGTGGGCATGGCCTTCCAGTATGTAGAGGTAAGCACTGAGCACAACCTTGTTAGTCAGATGCTAAACATGGTAAATGTTGTAGAAATACTAATCTTGATATATATGAACTGGTAGTTTGAATACACGTTTGTTTGGAGCCCACTGCTTAATAAACTGTGTCATCAATGTTCTCTTTTCTTCTCTTCTCCGTCTCACCCTACAGGAGTTGTGTGGCCCTTATGTCTTTGTCATCTTCACCATACTGCTGCTCAGCTTCTTCATCTTCACCTACTTCAAGGTGCCTGAGACCAAGGGCCGGACGTTTGATGAGATCTCAGCCGGGTTCCGCCAGTCGGCTGGCACTGGTGGAGAGAAGCACTCGCCAGAGGAGCTCAACAGCCTGGGGGCTGACTCTCAGCTCTAAGCATCTGTCCCTCCCCTCTCCTCTCGTTCCACTCCCGCTGATGAGGCCCGGCCCTGAACCCTCTCTGGCCACCCCACCCTGAGGGGACCACTCACTAACTGCGTGCAAACTGACTACTAAACTGACACACTGGTTGTCATTACATTTCAAGCATCTTCACCAAGCAGAGAACAGATGCCCCGATCGCCCCTCCCGATCCCCTGTCTCAACGTCTCTAGCTCCTTTCTCTTCTTATCACAACACTAACTTGGTGGGAGCAGGGACATGGGTGGCAGAAGGTGGGTTGGAATGGTAGATGTTTAGTAGAACGAAAAGGGGGGTCTTCAATTATACAACGGTCACCGCCAAGTTACTTTTATTTTATTTTCTCTTATTTTGTCTGTTGCCTTAATCATTTTGTCAGTTTAGATATCCATGAGTATGTCTCTTATGTAGGTCTCAGTACTTCTCATTGAAGTAAGGGATGATTTTAAAGTTCAGAATTTGTGTTTTTGTTCCCTTTGTTACTTGATGAAACAGAGCATAATGTGTAGCAACACTGTAGCCACAGCAAATTTGAGCAGTTGTTGTGGAATTGAAATATGACATTTGTACTGTTTTCCAACAGGGGGAGCAGTACCCTCAATGAAAGGCCTTCTACTGTATCGTACCACAACTTGACTTGCTTTGCCAGTCCAGAGACTAAACCACAGCGAATCGTTATTGTGTTCCACATAGGCGATGTCTGAGGCTACATATAACAATATGTATCTTTGTTACACAGACCCTCTGTTTATGACCTAAATGATTTACTGGATCAATCAAGACCCTCAAGACATTGTATGCCATGTAAATATTTTTTTTACCAACTCATTTTTAACTTCTGTCCAGATAGAATTTTGATTATTTTAGAAATATTTGTTTCTTATGGAAAAATAAATCAAATCATAAAGAGTCATTTTTTAATGAGGTTTATTTCTTAGTGAATTACAGCACTGTTACAAAAATGTTATCAAACATTGGGTGCAAACTTTTTGGCTGTAAGTACTGTATGTGTACATGTAATATTTAATTCCCAAGCAATACCCATGAGCATTAATTTTACACTATGAAATCATAGGACTAGTTGAAATATTTTCTACTCCGACACTAGTGATGGTAGTTGGCGCCTTGAATATGACAGGAGATTTGATCATTGGAATCACTCATCTGCTTCTTCATAAGAGCAAACTGTTGAAAAGCAACGTACGCCTGTTTCACTGCATGCTAATATGAGCGTAACCCCCCGCTAAAACTAAACTGAAGTCCCTCACAACAGGCTTCCTTTCAAACAGGGTCTAGTATGTAATGTGGCTTCCAGCCGTACCACGGTCTGCTTCATCCTGAATGTGCTTTTACACCCTTTGGGGTCAGACTCACAACTAATGATCAATTTTTCTAGAAAAGTTGTGATTTTTGTTATTGTAACACCACAATGCCTTTGCATAGTTCAGCACTGTAGGGGCTGTTATATTGTTCAGTTATGTTTTGTGACACATAGCTGACAACCCTGTATAGTTGGCTGATTCAGGCGACTCCACCTCTTGATGTAGAGGTTCCTGTCTATGACTGCTGTGCCACTTCAATAAGTTTTCCTTTCATTTTATAAGGCATTTTGAGAAGTGTTTTTAGCGGCATTTTTTCATCCACAATGTTGGTTGTTTTGTCACAAAAAAATCTTACGTAATAGTAGTTGGAGTATTTCTCAAAATGTTCTACAAAATGTCGAACCCCGTTATGTTACTGAAAAGAGATTGGGTTAGATGTCATTGTTTTGTTTTTTAACTACATGATTAGCCTAACCTATCCGTACATTCACAGGTCTTTGTTATTTGAAATCAAAAGGTAGGCAGAATATGTTTTACAATCTAATATAGGCTAATCCAGCGAGTCTAAAGTGAATATGGTTTTAAAGTGGTTTAAATGGTTTTCGTAATGGCCCTTGACCCAAACAGAACTCCACAAGAAACATCCATTGTAATCATTCCATGATGACTTTGTGTGCATTCACATGCATGCAAATATATGTATGCGTCTTTGAAATGATATGGGACTCTTTAGTACAGTCTCCTCCACAAACAATCTGTCGGTTAAACACTGCAACCTCCTTGACTGTAAGTCGCCCTAAGTCATCAAATGTCAGGATCAATGTTGGCACCAAAGACTTGGCATATGTCGGATTGAACTCCGACCCTGTGATGGAGAGAAAAAGATGCACTTATGGACTGAAATCAAATGCAATGTACTTTGTGTGTTTGGTTTTTAGACAATTATGTTTGGGCATTTTATAAACACATTTATTAACACATGATGTATGCATAAAACAGGTGAAGAAATCCATCACTGCACATAATGAGGCCACACGACTTTTAATGTAAATACAATAGATAGTAGAGAATCCAAATATATAAATATTTTATTTGAGTTACTACTCGTATCGGTAGTTGTACATCTATTTTTGCATAATAAGCACACCTGCCTTTATTTTCTCTGATTTGCTCTCTGAAGAAATATTGTTTGAGATAACTATTAACACAATCTTATTTCAGCTTTGTACATGAACCATTGAATGATATATACTATTTATTAGATGTCTAATTTATTAGATGTTTTTATTTTCTCAATTTTAGTGCAGTATTAATTCACATTTTGTAAAAGCACCTGTGTGTATGTTGGGTGGATATGAACCTCCAACAGAACAATCTTTTGTAAAACAGTGTGCTATGATGTCAGTGTCCTGATGGTTTTCTTTTGTAAGATGTGTGGTTGGATTTTTTTATCAATAAAATTAAACAAGCATACAGGGAAACATGGAAATTAGCTGGGTTATTTATTTTCACAAGAATTGAGTTCAGATTTTATTCAATGATTACAGATGCATAATCTATTTTTCGAATAATTTATGTGCTTTCTGATCTAAATCATGTAGTTAATAATTTGATGTATACTACAGTATTTTGATAAGCAAGTAAGAGAAGATCCTTATTGGTTCCTGAGTGCCACAGTGCTATCGCCAGGGAAACAAAAGTGTCTCGTCCTATGTAAGTGTAGATGTGTGTGAGTCTGTTTGTGTGTACGAGCGTTCCTGGTGTGTGTGTGTGTGTGTGTCCGTGTCTGGGTGGCCAGACATCAAAGGAAGAAAGCTTTGAAAATCACGCAGTCAGAGACTGTTCTCTCTCTCTCTCTCTCTCTCTCTCTCTCTCTCTCTCTCTCTCTCTCTCTCTCTCTCTATATATATATATATATATATATATATATATATATATATATATATATATACATATATATACACTGCTCAAAAAAATAAAGGGAACACTAAAATAACACATTCTAGATCTGAATGAATGAAATATTCTTATTAACTATTTTTTTCTTTACATAGTTGAATGTGCTGACAACAAAATCACACAAAAAGTATCAATGGAAATCAAATTTATCAACCCATGGAGGTCTGGATTTGGAGTCACACTCAAAATGAAAGTGGAAAACCACACTACAGGCTGATCCAACTTTGACATAATGTCCTTAAAACAAGTCAAAATGAGGCTCAGTGGTGTGTGTGGCCTCCACGTGCCTGTATGACCTCCCTACAACGCCTGGGCATGCTCCTGATGAGGTGGCGGATGGTCTCCTGAGGGATCTCCTCCCAGACCTGGACTAAAGCATCCGCCAACTCCTGGACAGTCTGTGGTGGATGGAGCGAGACATGATGTCCCAGATGTGCTCAATTGGATTCAGGTCTGGGGAACGGGCGGGCCAGTCCATAGCATCAATGCCTTCCTCTTGCAGGAACTGCTGACACACTCCAGCCACATGAGGTCTAGCATGGTCTTGCATTAGGAGGAATGTGGTCTCACAAGGGGTCTGAGGATCTCATCTCGGTACCTAATGGCAGTCAGGCTACCTCTGGTGAGGACATGGAGGCCTGTGCGGCCCCCCAAAGAAATGCCACCCCACACCATGACTGACCCACCGCCAAACCGGTCATGCTGGAGGATGTTGCAGGCAGCAGAACGTTCTCCACGGCGTCTCCAGACTCTGTCACGTCTGTCATGCGCTCAGTGTGAACCTGCTTTCATCTGTGAAGAGCACAAGGCACCAGTGGCGAATTTGCCAATCTTGGTGTTCTCTGGCAAATGCCAAACGTCCTGCACGGTGTTGGGCTGTAAGCACAACCCCCACCTGTGGACGTCGGGCCCTCATACCACGCTCATGGAGTCTGTTTCTGACCATTTGAGCAGACACATGCACATTTGTGGCCTGCTGGAAGTCATTTTGCAGGGCTCTGGCAGTGCTCCTCCTGCTCCTCCTTGCACAAAGGCGGAGGTAGCGGTCCTGTTGCTGGGTTGTTGCCCTCCTACGGCCTCCTCCACATCTCCTGATGTACTGGCCTGTCTCCTGGTAGCGCCTCCATGCTCTGGACACTACGCTGACAGACACAGCAAACCTTCTTGCCACAGCTCGCATTGATGTGCCATCCTGGATGAGCTGCACTACCTGAGCCACTTGTGTGGGTTGTAGACTCCGTCTCATGCTACCACTAGAGTGAAAGCACCGCCAGCATTCAAAAGTGACCAAAACATCATTCAGGAAGCATAGGAACTGAGAAGTGGTCTGTGGTCACCACTTGCAGAACCACTCTTTTATTGGGGGTGTCTTGCTAATTGCCTATAATTTCCACCTGTTGTCTAATCCATTTGCACAACAGCATGTGAAATGTATTGTCAATCAGTGTTGCTTCCTAAGTGGACAGTTTGATTTCACAGAAGTGTGATTGACTTGGAGTTACATTGTGTTGTTTAAGTGTTCCCTTTATTTTTTGAGCAGTGTATATATATATATATATATATATATAGAAGAGATTCAGACTTAGAGAAAATGTGGGTGAGTGTACATTCCCCTCACACACATGTAATCACATGGGGACAACAGGAGACAGTAGATTCTGAATGACCCCTATCTACACATAAACTCAGCAAAAAAATAAACGTCCCTTTTTCAGGACCCTGTCTTTCAAAGATAATTCGTAAAAATCCAAATAACTTCACAGAGCTTCATTGTAAAGCATTTAAACACTGTTTCCCATGCTTGTTCAATGAACCATAAACAATTAATGAACATGCACCTGTGACCTGTTGTTAAGACACTAACAGCTTACAGACGGCAATTAAGGTCACAGTTGTGAAAACTTAGGACACTAAAGAGGCCTTTCTACTGACTCTGAAAAACACCAAAAGATGTCCAGGGTCCCTGCTCATCTGCGTGAATATGCCTTAGGCATTCTGCAAGGAGGCATGAGGACTGCAGATGTGGCCAGGGCAATAAATTGCAATGTCCATACTGTGAGATGCCTAAGACAGCGCTAAGACATCCACCTCCCTCATGTGGTACCCTTCCTGCAGGCTGATCCTGACATGACCCTCCAGCATAACAATGCCACCAGCCATACTGCTCGTTCTGTGTGTGATTTCCTGCAAGACAGGAATGTCAGTGTTCTGCCATGGCCAGCGAAGAGCCCGGATCTCATTGAGCACGTCTGGGACCTGTTGGATCAGAGGGTGAGGGCTAGGGCCATTCCCATCAGAAATGTCAGGGAACTTGCAGGAGCCTTGGTGGAAGAGTGGGGTAACATCTCACAACAGAACTGACAAGTCTGGTGCAGTCCATGAGGAGAAGATGCACTGCAGTACTTAATGCAGCTGGTGGCCACACCAGGTACTGACTGTTACTTTTGATTTTGACCCCCCCTTTGTTCAGGGACACATTATTCGATTTCTGTGAGTCACATGTCTGTGGAACTTGTTTAGTTTGTCTCAGTTGATGAATCTTGTTATGTTCATACATACATTCACACATGATAAGTTTGCTGAAATTAAATGCAGTTGACAGTGAGAGGATGTTTCTTTTTTTGTTGAGTTTATAATGGGTGAATATACTGACTATACGGTTGGGACTTTATGGCTATGGAGTCTCACCACTCTCTCATGGTTTATTCATAATGCTGGATAGGAAACTTTTAGTGCACCTTTTTAACTGATATATACAGTGGCTTCAGAAAGTATTCACACCCCTTGACTTTTTCCACATTTTGTTGTGTGGATTTAATTGGCATTCTACTAACATTAGTAAAAAATAAAACAGTAATATACTGCATCTTGATTAGATAAGTATTCAACCCCCTGAGTCAATACATGTTAGAATCACCTTTGGCAGCAATTACAGCTGTGTCTTTCTGGATTGTGCAACATTTGCCCGTTATTCTTTTCAAAATTATTCAAGCTCTGTCAAATCGGTTGTTGATCATTGCTAAACAACCATTTTCAAGTCTTTGCCATAGATCTTCAAGCAGATTTAAGTCAAAACTGTTACTCGGCCACTCAAGAACATTCACTGTCTTCTTGGTAAGCAACTCCCGTGTTGATTTGGCCTTTTGTGTTAGGTTATTGTCCTGCTGAAGGTGAATTAATCTCCCAGTGTCTGGTGGAAAGCAGACTGAGCCAGGTTTTCCTCTAGCATTTTGCCTGTGCTTAGGTGCGTTCCATAATTTTTTTATCCTGATTTTTGCATTAGATGCGTCTCAAAGCATTCCAGGTGAAGATGGTTGAGAGAATGACAAGAGTATGCAAAGCTGTCATTAAGGTAAAGGGTGGCTACTTTGACTGGTACTGTATATATATATTATTGTTATTTTTATTTTTTTCTACTTTGCTATATTGTATTTACTTTGCCACCATGGCCTTTTTTGCCTTTACCTCCCTTATCTCACCTCATTTGCTCACATCGTATATAGACTTGTTTCTACTGTATTATTGACTGTATGTTTGTTTTACTCCATGTGTAACTCTGTGTCGTTGTATGTGTCGAACTGCTTTGCTTTATCTTGGCCAGGTCGCAATTGTAAATGAGAATTTGTTCTCAACTTGCCTACCTAGTTAAATAAAGCTGAAATAAAAATAAAAATAAATTTAAAAAGTATAGAGCATTCTGAAAATATTCAGACCCCTTGACTTATTCCACATTTTGTTACATTACAGCCTTATTTTAAAATGGATGAAATAATAACATTTCCTCATCAATCTACACACAATTCCCCATAATGACAAAGTAAACACAGGTTTTTAGACATTTCTGAAAATACAGCCAGATCCCGGACTCAAATATCTCTGGAGAGACCTGAAAATAGCTGTGCAGAGACATTTCCCATCCAACCTGACAGAGATTGAGAGGATCTGTAGAGAAGAATGGGAGCAACTCCCAAATACAGGTGTGCCAAGCTTGTAGCGTCATACCCAAGAAGACTCAAGGCTGTAATTGCTGCCAAAGGTGCTTCAACAAAGTACCGAGCAAAGGGTCTGAATACTTATTTAAATGTAATTTTTCTGTTTTTATTTGTAATACATTTCCCCTAAAATTCTAAAACACTATTTTTGCATTGTCTATTGTTAGATGGATGGCATATCACTGCAGAATTCTGTGGAAGCCATGCTGGTTAAGCGTGCCTTGAATTCAAAATAAATCCCAGACAGTGTCACCAGTAAAGCAACCCCACACCAAACAATTCGTATTCAGGCCAAAAAGTTGATTGCTTTGACACATTTTTTGAATACATTATTTTGTATCTGAGTAGCCTACAGTACTATAGCAATAATTTACTAGCAGCATTGAGGACCTTGGTTCAATGCTGACGAATGTTACTCTAACCTGCTGATCTACAAACCTGAACCTCTTCCCCTTGCTTTATCATCAAATCTAAAATACCTGGAATAGTTTGTTGAAATACTGTACCTCCTAAAAATCATATCTTCGGGTTTTTGTGGACTCATTTCTATTTTTACCTTTGTCTTGGCTTTTCTGAAAAATCTAAAATGTGCTTTTGGGTTGTTTACATTAAAACCAGAAGATAAAGCAATCTGAACCCCCACACCATCAAACCTCCTCCTCCATGCTTCACGGTGGGAACCACACATGCGGAGATCATCCGTTCACCTACTATGCGTCTCACAAAGACACAGCAATTGGAACCAAAAATGTCAAATTTGGTGTCATCAGACCAAAGGACAGATTTCCACCAGTCTAATATCCATTGCTCATGTTTCTTGGCCCAAGCAAGTCTCTTCTTCTTATTGGTGTCCTTTAGTAGTGGTTTCTTTGCAGAAATTTGACCATGAAGGCCTGATTCACACAGTCACCTCTGAACAGTTGATGTTGAGATGTGTCTGTTACATGAACTCTTTGTATTTATTTTGGCTGCAATTTCTGAGGCTGGTAACTCTTATGGACTTATCCTCTACAGCAGAGGTAACTCAGGGTCTTCCTTTCCTGTGGTAGTCCTGTGGTAGAGCCAGTTTCATCATAGCGCTTGATGGTTTTTGCGACTGCACTTGAAGAAACTTTCAATGTTCTTGAAATGTTCCCTATTGACTGACCTTCATGTTTTAAAGTAATCATGGACTGTTGTTTCTCTTTGCTTATTTGAGCTGTTCTGGCCATGATTTTGGCTTGGTCTTTCACCAGATAGGGCTATCTTCTGTATACCACCTCTACCGTGTCACAACACAACTGATTGGCTCAAACACATTAAGAAATTCTACAAATTAACTTTTAACAAAGCACATCTGTTAATTGAAAATCATAGCAGATGACTACCTCATGATGATTACTTTGAAGAATCTCAAATCTCAAATATATTTTGATTTGTTAAACACTTTTTTTCTTACTACATGATTCCATATGTGTTCTTTCCATATGTGTTGTTTTATAGTTTTGATGTCTTCACTATTAGAATAGAAAATAGTAAAATAAAAAATAAAAAACTTGAATGAGTAGGTGTCCAAACTTTTTACTGCTACTGTATATGTCAGTGGAGGCTGTTGAGGCGAGGACGGCTCATTTATTTTAATTTTTATTTTATTTCACCTTTATTTAATCAGGTAGGCCAGTTGAGAAGAAGTTCTTATTTACAACTGCGACCTGACCAAGATAATGCAAAGCAGTGTGACAAAAACAACAACACAGAGTTACACATAAACAAACTGTCACGACTTCCGCCGAAGTTGGTGCCTCTCATTGTTCGGGCGGCATTCGGAGGTCGTCATCACCGGCTTTCTAGCTGCCACCGATCTACGTTTCTTTTTCTATTTTGTTTTGTCTTGATTGTACACACCTGGTTCCCATTACGTTAATATTATTTTCCCTATTTAACCCTCTGGTTCCCAATATGTTTTGTGCGTGATTGTTCCTTGTTGAGTGTTAGACTGATGTGTTATGGTATGTTTTCCCTGCATGGAATTTATGGTTGTTTCTTTTCGGGTAAAGTACGTTATTTTACTCAGTTCTGTGTCCTGTGCCTGACTCCGTCCTCACCGCTGCACACTGACACTTGACAAAAACGAACAGTCAATAACACAAATGTGCAAATGTAGAAGAGTAGCGAGGTAGGCAATAAACAGGCCACAGCTGCCGAAATAATTACAATTTAGCATTAACAATGGAGTGATGGATGTGCAGATGATGATGTGCAAGTAGAGATACTGGGGTGCAAAAGAGCAAGAGGGTAAGTAATAATATAGGGTGAGGTAGTTGGGTGTGCTATTTACAGATTGGCTATGTAGGTACAGGCACAGTGATCTGTAAGCTGCACTGCCAGCTGATGCTTAAAGTTAGAGAGGGGCATATAAGACTCCAGATTCAGTGATTTTTGCAATTTGTTCCAGTCATTGGCAGCAGAGAACTGGAAGGAAAGGCGGCCAAAGGAAGTATTGGCTTTGGGGATGACCAGTGAAATATACCGTCTGGAGCACGTGCTATGGGTGGGTGTTGCTATGGTGAGCTGAGATAAGATGGGGCATTACCTAGCAAAGACTTATAGGTGACCTGGAGCCAGTGGGTTTTGCGACAAATATTTGAGTGAGGGCCAGCCAACGAGAGCATACAGGTCGCAGTGGTGGGTAGTATATGGGGCTTTAGTAACAAAACGGATGGCACTGTGATAGACTGCATCCAATTTGGTGAGTAGAGTGTTGGAGGCTATTTTGTAAATGACATCGCCAAAGTCAAGGATGGGTAGGATAGTTAGTTTTACGATGGTATGTTTGGCAGCATGAGTGAAGAATGCTTTGTTGCGAAATAGGAAGTCGATTCGAGATTTAATTTTGGATTGGAGGCCCATAATGTGAGTCTTGAAGGAGAGTTTACTGTCTTACCAGACACCTAGGTATTTGTAGTTGTCCACATATTCTAGGTCAGAACCGTCCAGAGTAGTGATGCTAGTCAGGCGGGAGGGTTCGGGCAGCAATCGGTTGAAGAGCATACACTTAGTTTTACTTGCATTTGAAATCAGTTGGAGACCTCGGAAGGAGTGTTGTATGTCATTGAAGCTTGTTTGGAGGTTTGTTAGCACCGTGTCCAAAGAAGGGCCAGATGTATACAGAATGGTGTCATCTGCCTAGAGGTGGATCAGAGACTCACCAGCAGCAAGAGCGACATCATTGATGTATACAGACAAAAGAGTCGGCCCGAGAATTGAACCCTGTGGCACCCCCATAGAGACTGCCAGATGTCCGGACAACAGATTTTCCGATTTGACACCCTGAACTCTATCTTAGAAGTAGTTGGTGAACCAGGCGAGGCAGTCATTTGAGAAGCCAAGACTATTGAGTCTGCCGATAAGAGTGCGGTGATTGACAGAGTCGAAAGCCTTGGCCAGGTCGATGAAGATGCATGCACAGTACTGTCTTTTATCGATGGCGGTTATGATATCGTTTAGGATCGGTGAGGTCACCGCATGTGTGGGAAATGGAACAAAAGGGCTAGCTAATGCATATTGAGCAGGGCTGAAGGCTCTACAGTGAAATAAGACAATAATAACTAACCAGAACAGCAATGGACAAGGCATAATGATATTAGGGAGAGGCATGCGTAGCCGAGTGATCATAGGGTCCTGTGAGTCCTGTGAGTAACTAGGTGAGCTGGAGGCACGGAGATTCAGACAGCTAGCGGGCCACGTGTAGCAGGCTAGCAGATAGGCCTTCAGGGGACGTCGTGACAGAGGAGCCTGTTGAAACCCACTTGGGCGGATTACGTCGGTAGACCAGTCATGATGGATCGGCGGGGCTCCGTGTCGGCAGTAAAAGGGGTCCACGCCAATTGGCAAAATAGATATTGTAGCCCAAGAAGTGGCCGATGGACTTCTTCAGGTAGCCGGGAGATGGGCCTAGCTTGAGGCTAGCTCCAGGCTAACTGGTGCTTGCTTCGGGACAGAGACGTTAGCCAGGAGTAGCCACTTGGATAGCTAGCTGCAATGATCTAGTTGAAAAGGTTCAGAGCTTGCGGTAGGAATCTGTAGATGTGGTAGAGAAAAAGCAGTCCGATATGCTCTGGGTTGAATCGCGCTGTGCAGACTGGCAGGAGTTAACCGGGCAGAGGCTGGCTGATGACCGCTAGCAGTGGCTAAATGACTACTAGCTAGTAGCTAGTTAGCTGGCTAGCTTCTGTTGGGTGTTCCGGTTCTAAACGTATAAAAAAATAGCAGATTCATACCACATTGGGTGAGGCGGGTTGCAGAAGAGTATGTTGAAATTGAGGTTAAAAATATAAAAAATGTACATGAAATATTTACGAAGAAAAAATATATATACACGGGACACGACAAGACAAAGACGTCTGACTGCTACGCCATCTTGGATTCATAATAATGGCTGGAACAGAGGGAATGTAATGGCATCAAACACATGGAAACCATTTGTTTGATGTATTTGATACCCTTCCACTATTCTCCTCCAGCCAATACCAAGAGCCCATTCTCCCCAATGAAGGTGTCGCCAACCTCCTGTCATATATATACAGGGGTTGGGGGTGTTGTCGAGGTTGCCGTGATACTCTTCAAACAGGTAGGGTTTTTTTTGGAAGATGGGCAGGGACACCGCTGTCCTGACTTTAGGGGGAAGCTTGTTCTACCATTTGGTTGCCTGATCAGAGAAGGGTTTTGACTGGGCTGAGCAGGAGCTGCCCTCTTATAGGGGTGGGAGGGCCAAGAGATCAGAGGTGGCGGAATGGATTGGGTTGGGATGTAGGGTTTGAGCATAGTCTGAAGGTAAAGAGTTAGCTAGTTGAGAACAGGTTCTCATTTACAACTGCGACCTGGCCAAGATAAAGCATAGCAGTGTGAACAGACAACAACACAGAGTTACAATAAACAAGTCAATAACACAGTAGGGGGAAAAAAGAGTCTATATACATTGTGTGCAAAGGAGGAGGTAGGCAATAATAGTTTTATTTATTTTACTAGGCAAGTCAGTTAAGAACTAATTCTTATTTTCAATGATGGCCTAGGAACAGTGGGTTAACTGTCTATTCAGGGGCAGAATGACAGATTTTGTACCTTGTCAGCTTGGGGATTTGAAGTTGCAACCTTTTGGTTATTAGTCCAATGCTCTAACCACTAGGCTACCCTGCTGCCCCAAATAGGCCATAGGAGCGAATAATTACAATTTATCAGAATTAACACTGGAGTGATAAATGATAAGATGATGACAGGGTGATGTCCAGGGTCACGCCAAGGTTCTTTGCGCTCTGGGAGGATGACACCCTGCAGTTGACAACCGTGATGGTTGACAACAGGGTCCCGGGGAGGAAGAACAGCTCCGTTTTTGTTGAGGTAGTTGGCCGGCATACAAATTGAGAAGTTTGCCAGGCATGCAAAAACCTGTGTCACCACCTGGGTGTCAGATGGGAGGGAAGGAGAAGTATATTAAGTGTCATCCGCATAGCAATGATAGGAGACACCATGTGAGGAGGATATGAAGGCACTGAGTGACTTGGTTTATAGAGAAAAGAGGAGAGGGCCTAGAACGGAGTCCTGCAGAAAATCAACAACAAGTGATGAATAATGTCATTGTTCTCTTGGATGTGTTCACGTACAATATACTTTAGAATGTGCATTTTAAATCGCATGCAGTAACATGAGGCGGAAATTCTAATGAAACCCATAGTTTCACTCTCAGCCCGACAGACAGCTTTGACCCCAGACGTCAGCTAGATTTTACATTCTCCTTTTGAAATCCAATGATTCAGGGGAATCAGAGGAATTGCATAATTTGCCAGGGAACTGTAAATTTAGAGTCCCTTAGAGTCCCTTTGACCTAGGCGAGACTAAACTGTAAAATAAGAATCCCAATGCAAGACTCTCTAAGATCTGTGTGTTAAATATGTGTATTACATCTGTGTGTTAGATCTGTGCTAGATCTGTGTGTTAGATCTGTGTGTTAGATCTGTGTGTTAGATCTGTGCTAGATCTGTGTGTTAGTCCTGTATGTTAGATCTGTGTGTTAGATCTGTGTGTTAGATCTATGTGTAAGATCTGTGTGTTAGATCCTTGACAATGATTAGGGTTTGTTATAGTAATCCCCATCTCAGTCACAGGAATCACGGGGGTAGGACATCTGGATGGGGAAGAGAATACATCTAGCCTCATTTCTATCGTTCACCTGAAATCGTTTCCCTCCTGATAGCAATTACGGTGACGGCATGTCGTCAAGGCCCTCGTTATGCAAATCCTGTCATTCCCAGGATTGGGTGATTTTAACAAAGATGCAGCCATTCCCTCTCTCTCTCTCTCTGCCCTCGAAAAGGCTTACTGATTTCAGAACACATACAGACAACGCAAATAAAACATGATGCTTTTTGGTTTTAGAATGTAAGACAATCTGACAGTGGTTTGCAAGAGGGTTCATTCAAATGAGTTATTCTTCATTCAAATCCAAGGCATATTCAGTGGGATAGATGTATATGCTTTTAGTCATTCCAACTGGCATTTTCCTTCTTTTGATGTTCAGTTGTTTCTTCCATGAGGTCTGCAGACACCATACATCAGCTGTAACAAACTGTGGCAGTTTGAAATGCTGAAAGATGTCAGGGAGTGACACAATCCCAGCAGCAACAATTACATAAACCTTGAAAGAGAGAAAGCGAGGCTACCAAAACTGGCAGCAGCAGCAAGCAGGGCAGCAGCGTGGCAGCATTGGGTGGATGCTGAAGAGCTGAAGCAAACATAAAGGGGTGAGGAGGACATGGGGGAGGAGAGAGCTTTACAGGGAACATAATGGAGGACAATATGATGTGTTGAAAGCACAGCAGGGGATGCGTCCCAATTATGTCACCAGTGCAGGGATTTGAGTCTTGGGTTCGAAAGGGCAATCGTAGACAAAAGGTGGTAAAGTGGCACTGAATTAATGTGACCATGATTCCCATTCAAGTGAAAACTGTAGAACGTTTTTTTTTACACTACCGTTCAAAAGTTTGGGGTTACTTAGAAATGTCCTTGTTTTTGAAAGAAAAGCCATTTTTTCACCATTAATAACCAGTTGCGACGAGCAAACCCGTATCCGGGAGCGTAATCATAGCCTCAAACGCATTAGCATAACGCAACGGACATAAATACCCATAGAAACTTTTCCTATTCATGAAAATCGCAAATGAAATGAAATAAATATATTCAAACACAAGCTTAGCCTTTTGTTAACAACACTGTCATCTCAGATTTTCAAAATATGCGTTACAGCCAACGCTAGACAAGCATTTGTGTAAGTTTATCATGGCATAATGCTATGCTAGGCTCTGCTGGCAACATTTTCACGAAAACAAGAAAAGCAACCAAATTAAATAATTTACCTTTGAAGAACTTCGGATGCTTTCACTCAGGAGACTTCCAGTTAGATAGCAAATGTTCCTTTTTTCCAAAAATATTATTTTTGTAGGCGAAAAAGCTCCAGTTTCTTCACCATGCTTGGCTGAGAAATCGACCGAAAAAACGCCAAACTTTTTTCAAAATTTGCTCCATAATATCGACAGAAACACGGCAAACGTTGTTTAGGATCCATCCTCAAGGTGTTTTTAACAAATATATTCGATAATATATCCGTCGAGGCAGTTGGTGTCTCATAAGAAGCGATTGGTAAAAATGGCTACCTCAGTATTTTACGCAAGGTTTTCTGCGGGAGACACCATGTGACCACATGCCATATATGGTCCCTTACAGCCATTCTTCAAGGGAAATGCCAAAAAAGACGTCACAATGCTGTAGACACCTTGGGGAAAACGTGGAAAACCTAAGCTCATTCGTAGCTCATTCACAGCAAGATAAGGAGTCATTGGCATGAGGCGGTTTCAAAACATGCGGCACTTCCTGATTGGATTTTTATCTGGGTTTCAGTTCTGTGGCACTCACAGACAATATCTTTGCAGTTTTGGAAACGTCAGGTGTCTTCTTTCCAAAGCTGTCAATTATATGCATAGTCGAGCATCTTTTCGTGACAAAATATCTTGTTTAAAACGGGAACGTTTTTCATCCAAAAATTAAAATAGCGCCCCCTAAATCCAACTGGTTAAAATAACATAAAATTGATCAGAAATACAGTGTAGACACTGTTAGTATGGTAAATGACAAATGTAGCTGTAAATGGCAGATTTTTTATGGAATATCTACATAGGCGTACAGTGGCCCATTTTTAGCAACCATCACTCCTGTGTTACAATTGCATGTTGTGTTAGCTAATCCAAGTTGATAATTTTAAAAGGTTAATTGATCATTAGAAAACTATTTTGCAATCATGTTAGCACAGCTGAAAACTGTTGTCCTGATTAAAGAAGCAATAAACTGGCCTTTAGACTAGATGAGTATCTGGAGCATCAGCATCTATGGGTTCGATTACAGGCTAAAAATGGCCAGAAACAAAGAACTTTCTTCTGAAACTAGTCAGTCTATTCTTGCTCTGAGAAATGAAGGCTATTCCATGCGAGAAATTGACAAGAAACTGAAGATCTCGTCCAACACTGTGTACTACTCCCTTCACAGAACAGTGCAAACTGGTTCTAATTTGTAAGTCGCTCTGGATAAGAGCGTCTGCTAAATGACTTAAATGTAAATGTAATCCGAATATAAAGAGGAGTGGGAGGCTCCGGTGCACAACTGAGTAAGAGGACAAGTACATTAGAGTGTCTAGTTTGAGAAACAGACGCCTCACATGTCCTCAACTGGCAGCTTCATTAAATAGTACCCGCAAAACATCAGTCGCAACTTCAACAGTGAAGAGGCGACTCCGAGATGCTGGCCTTCTAGGCAGAGTTCCTCTGTCCAGTTTATGTGTTATTTTGCCCATCTTTTAATATTTTATTTTTATTGGCCAGTCTGAGATTTGGCTTTTTCTTTGCAACTCTTTGCAAGGCTAGCATCTCGGAGTCACCTCTTCACTGTTGACGTTGAGACTGTTTTTTTGCGGGTGTTTTCAATTGGTTTTCTATGGGGAACTAGATTTATGAGGCTCCTGTTTGCAGTTCCTATGGCTTCCACTAGATGTCAACAGTCTTTAGAAATTGGTTTATGTTTTTCATTTGAGAAATGAAAAAGTAGCCCTTTCCTTTCTGAGTGTCAAGCCAAGTGTACTTTTTTGTTTGGTGCGCGCGACCTGGAACTCGCTCCACTTTCATTTGATCCGCTATTGAACACTGTATATTCCGTCTAAAATTTTATCGATTATATACTTTTTAAAATATCTAAAGTTGGATTACGAAAGTTGTTTGAATTGTTTGGGCCAAGTTTACAGGTAATTTATTAGATACTTTGTAGTCATGTTGGGCGAGTTGAAACCTGTGTTTTTCTGAATCAAATGCGCCAAATAAATTGACATTTTGGGGATATAAAAAAGGAGTTTATCGAACAAAAGGACCATTTGTGATGTTTCTGGGTCATATTGGAGTGCCAACAGAAGAATATCTTCAAAGGTAAGGCATGAATTATATTGTTATTTCTGACTTTCGTGTCGCACCTGCTTGGTTGAAATATGATTTTCATGTGTTTGTATGGTGGGGTGCTGTCTTCAGATAATTGCATTGTTTCCTTTCGCCGTAAAGCCTTTTTGAAATCTGACACGGTGGCTGGATTAACAAGATTAAGCTTTATTTTTAGGTATTACACTTGTGATTTTATGAAAATTAAATATTTATAATTCTGTAGTTTGAATTTCGCACTCTGCAATTTCACAGGATGTTGGCCAGGTGGGTTGCTACCGTCCTGCCCATAAGAAGTTAATAAAATGGCTATTTGCATTGTCCTCACCCCACCCCCATTTTTACGCTGCCATGCTCTTCAAAACAAAACGTCCTAATCATCTTAAATGGCACTGACCGCAACTGATGTTTATGTGTTTGTGTTGTGTCAGTGTGCTTGTGTGTGTTATTGTGCTTGTGTGTGTGTGTATATAGTGTATGTGTGTGGGTTTTGTGTGGGAATGTGTGTGAGTGAGTGTGCAGGGTTGGGTTGATTATTTTTTAAATGTAATCAGTTACAGTTACTAGTTACCTGTCAAATTGTAATCAGTAATGTAACTTTTGGATTACCCAAACTCAGTAACATAATCTGATTACATTCCGTTACTTTTATATTACTTTCCCCTTAAGAGGCATTAGAAGAAGACAAAAATGTATGTTACCGATTGAACGACATCTATTGCAGGATAAATCAATGTTAAGGTTTACATAGCTGGCTATATATGGATGTTCAATTTCACTGTATGGGTTGGTTATGTAGGCTTCTTCTAACCCATGGCTTTCTACTACTGCCATGCCTGCTCCCGCTCCCTGGCACTCGAAGGCACCAGACTACCCAGTTTTACTCACTCCTGCCACCATCATTACGCACACCTGCCTTCCCCTGTCACGCGCTTCAGCAATTATTGGACTCACTTGGACTCAATCACCTCTGACATTATCTCTCTTATATTTGTCAGTTCCCCAGCTCTGTTCCCCACTGCTGCATTGGTTGTTGTCTGTCCTTATGTTACCCGGTGCTGACGCTGCTGCATTGGTTGTCGTCTGTCCTTATGTTACCCGGTGCTGACGCTGCTGCATTGGTTGTCGTCTGTCCTTATGTTACCCGGTGCTGACGCTGCTGCATTGGTTGTTGTCTGTCCTTATGTTACCCGGTGCTGACGCTGCTGCATTGGTTGTTGTCTGTCCTTATGTTACCCGGTTCTGACGCTGCTGCATTGGTTGTTGTCTGTCCTTATGTTACCCGGTGCTGACGCTGCTGCATTGGTTGTTGTCTGTCCTTATGTTACCCGGTGCTGACGCTGTTGCTTGTTTGTTCCATGTCTGTTGCAGTTAAATGTTGACTCCCCGTACCTGCTTCTCAGCTCCAGCGTCGGTTCTTTCAACTACATATAATAATCCGATTAAGTTATATATTTACATTAAAAACCAAAGTCTATCAGAATTCCAGTCATTCCAATAAATGTTATACCCCTTGATCTTGAAGAATAGGACTTGGAAATATGGAAGTATAGATTAGCCAAATTGTTTTATCTTAGCATGACCCCAAAACTTTTTAATTTGCGTTGTTGAGTGTATGTTTGTTTATTCCATGTGTAACTCTGTGTTGTTGTATGTGTCAAACTGCTTTTCTTTATCTTGGCCAGGTCGCAGTTGCAAATGAGAACTTGTTCTCAACTAGCCTACCTGGTTAAATAAAGTTTAAATAAAAATAAATGTTTGATTTTTCATCGGAGGTTGTAGCGGGCTTTTTTGTATGTGTCCATGTCCTTGTCTCATTCATTGTAAGCGGCAGCTCTAGCCTTTAGCCCAGCGCAGATATTGCCTGTAATCCATGGTATTTGGTATGGATACACTCTTGGAAAATGGAAGCACCTGAGCTCAGTTTTTTGTCACATAACAAAGGGTCTGAGTACTTATGTAAATAAGTATTTCTGTTTTTAATTTAATCATTTTTTTAAAAAGCCTGTAACATAACAAAATGTTGAAACGGGGAAGGTGTCCGAATACTTACTGAATGGACTGTATGTGGTCAAATTTCACAACTCTGAGTACAAAATTCAAAACAGATAATCATATTTTCTCAAAACTTCACACACATTTTCAAGTACAACACTCAAAATATCAAAATCACACAACTCAAAATCACACAGTTACTCTTTCACCAAACCTAAATAGTGTTTAATCTACAAATAGCTTTCATATAAAGTAATTGCCTTTCACAATGAAATGCTCACAATACTTTTCATATGATTATCTGCTAATTTATTAAAATACATTTAACCAGTACTTAAAACCTCTTTGGGGATAGGGGCAGCATTTTCACTTTTTGGATAAATAGCGTTCCCAATTTCAACTTCCTGCTACTCATGCCAAGAATATAAGATATGCAGATTATTAGTAGATTTGGATAGGAAACACTCTAAAGTTTCTAAAACTCTTTGAATCATGTCTGTGAGTATAACAGAACTTATGTAGCAAAGTTCTTATGTAACAAAACCCAGAGGACTAACCATTCAGAATTATTTATTTTTGAAGTCACTGTCTGTTCAATTTGATTGATTATTAACGTTTAAAAATACCTAAAGTTGTATTACAAAAGTATTTTGAAATGTTTTGGAAAAGTTTACAGGTAACTTTTGAGATATTTCTGTTTTTTATCTCGATCAAACGCGCCAAATAAATGGACATTTTGGATATACAGTGGGGCAAAAAAGTATTTAGTCAGCCACCAATTGTGCAAGTTCTCCCTCTTAAAAAAGATGAGAGAGGCCTGTAATTTTCATCATAGGTACACTTCAACTATGACAGACAAAATGAGAAGAAATAAATCCAGAAAATCACATTGTAGGATTTTTAATGAATTTATTTGCAAATTATGGTGGAATATGAGTATTTGGTCAATAACAAAAGTTTATCTCAATACTTTGTTATATACCCTTTGTTGGCAATGACAGAGGTCAAACGTTTTCTGTAAGTCTTCACAAGGTTTTCACACACTGTTGCTGGTATTTTGGCCCATTCCTCCATGCAGATCTCCGCTAGAGCAGTGATGTTTTGGGGCTGTTGCTGGGCAACACGGACTTTCAACTCCCTCCAAAGATTTTCTATGGGGTTGAGATCTGGAGACTGGCTAGGCCACTCCAGGACCTTGAAATGCTTCTTACGAAGCCACTCCTTCGTTGCCCGGGCGGTGTGTTTGGGATCATTGTCATGCTGAAAGACCCAGCCACGTTTCATCTTCAATGCCCTTGCTGATGGAAGGAGATTTCACTCAAAATCTCACGATACATGACCCCATTCATTCTTTCCTTTACACGGATCAGTCGTTCTGGTCCCTTTGCAGAAAAACAGCCCCAAAGCATGATGTTTCCACCCCCATGCTTCACAGTAGGTATGGTGTTCTTTGGATGCAACTCAGCATTCTTTGTCCTCCAAACACGACGAGTTGAGTTTTTACCAAAAAGTTATATTTTGGTTTCATCTGACCATATGACATTCTCCCAATCTTCTTCTGGATCATCAAAATGATCTCTAGCAAACTTCAGACGGGCCTGGACATGTACTGGCTTAAAACCTGTTATGGCAAGGCGATCCCCTAGGGGAACTCCCCCGCCATTCAGCTGAAAAGGTGGGGCAGGGAATTCAAAAATATTCTTTAAAAATATTTAACTTTCACACATTAACAAGTCCAATACAGCAAATGAAAGATAAACATCTTGTTCATCTACCCATCATGTCCGATTTTTAAAATGTTTTACAGCGAAAACACAACATATATTTATGTTAGACCACCACCAAATTAAAAAAACTGCCATTTTTCCCAGCCAAAGATAAGAGTCACAAAAGCAGGATTAGAGATAAAATTAATCACTAACCTTTTGAAAATCTTCATCTGATGACACTCATTTGACATGTTACACAATACATTTATGTTTTGTTTGATAATATGCATATTTATATCCACAAATCTCGGTTTACATTGACACCATGTTCAGAAATGCCTCCAAAATATCCGGAGGAATTATAGAAAGCTACGCCAGATAACAGAAATACTCATCATAAACTTTGACTAAAGATACATGTTCTACATATAATTAAAGGTACACTGGTTCTTAATGCAACCGCTGTGTCAGATTTTTTTTAAACGTTACGAAAAAAGCCTATCATGCAATAATCTGAGACAGCGCTCAGACGTAAATATATTTCTCCGCCATATTGGAGTCAACAGAAATACGAAATTACATCATAAATATTCCCTTACCTTTGATGATCTTTCATCAGAATGCAGTGCAATGAGTCCTAGTTCCACAATAAATCGTTGTTTTGTTCCATAATGTCCAATACTAGTTTCCAATTAGCTGCATTTGCTAGCACTTTGAGCTTACGTCCCCAAAAGCTGACGCTGGTCCAGGAAAACTCGGACGAAAACTTCAAAAATATATATTCCAGGTCGAATAAACTGGTCAAACTAAGTAGAGAATCAATCTTCAGGATGTTATTTTCATATATATCCAATAACGTTCCAACCGGATCATACATTTTCATCTGCAGCCAAATGGAACGACGGTGACACCCACAGACAAATGAGCCACAGGGAAATGGCATTCTGCTAAGACAGTGACTATTTCCTCTCCCATTCGGTCGAGGTTCACACCAGAGGCTCCATTCCACGTTCTACTGAATGAGGACATCTAGTGGAAGGCGTAGGAAGTGCTACTTGTTTGGAAGGGAAGGGGCGATGACGTCAAATTTGACCCACATTCAGAATTTCACTTCTTGTTTGGAAGATTGCCTGCCCTATGAGTTCTGTTATACTCACAGACATAATTCAAACAGTTTTAGAAACTTCAGAGTGTTTTCTGTCCAATAGTAATAATCATATGCATATATTAGCAATCTAGGACAGAGTAGGATGCAGTTCACTATGGGCACGCAATTCATCCAAAGTGAAAATACTGCCCCCTATCACCAACAAGTTGCAGGGGGACACGTCTGGCACTGCAGGATTTGAGTACCTGGCGGCGTAGTGTGTTACTGATGGTAGGCTTTGTTACTTTGGTCCCAGATCTCTGCAGGTCATTTACTAGGTCCCCCCGTGTGGTTCTGGGATTTTTGCTCACTGTTCTTGTGATCATTTTGACCCCACGGGGTGAGATCTTGCGTGGAGCCCCAGATCGAGGGAGATTATCAGTGGTCTTGTATGTCTTCCATTTCCTAATAATTGCTCCCACAGTTGATTTCTTCAAACAAAGCTGCTTACCTATTGCAGATTCAGTCTTCCCAGCCTGGTGCAGGTCTACAATTTTGTTTCTGGTGTCCTTTGACAGCTCTTTGGTCTTGGCCATAGTGGAGTTTGGAGTGTGACTGTTTGAGGTTGTGGACAGGTGTCTTTTACACTGATAACAAGTTCAAACAGGTGCCATTAATACAGGTAACGAGTGGAGGACAGAGGAGCCTCTTAAAGAACAGTTACAGGTCTGTGAGAGCCAGAAATCTTGCTTGTTTGTAGGTGACCCAATACTTATTTTCCACCATAATTTGCTAATAAATTCATAAAAAATCCTACAATGTGATTTTCTGGATTTTTTTTCTCATTTTGTCTGTCATAGTTGAAGTGTACCTATGATGAAAATTACAGGCCTCTCTCATCTTTTTAAGTGGGAGAACTTGCACAATTGGTGGCTGACTAAATACTTTTTTGCCCCACTGTATATGGACGGAATTAATCGAACAAAAGGACCATTTGTGATGTTTACAGAACATATTGGAGTGCCAACAAAAGAAGCTTGTCAATGGTAAAGCATGATTTATATTTTATTTCTGCGTTTTGTGTAGCGCCTGCAGGGCCGAAATATGCTACTCTCTTTGTTTACTGTTGTGCTATCATCAGATAGTAGCATCTTATGCTTTCGCCAAAAAGCCTTTTTAAAATCTGACATGTTGGCTGGATTCACAACGAGTATAGCTTTAATTTAGTATCTTACATGTGTGATTTAATGAAAGTTACATTTTTATATAATTTTATTTGTATTTGCCGCTCTGCATTTTCCCTGGCTTTTGGCCAAGTGAGACACGACTGTCCCCCTATCCTAGAGAGGTTATTAATCCAACTGCCCTTAATGGTTAATCACTTAACCGTTTAGTAAACCTTTAGATTTTAAACTGGTTTGACTGCTATATTTGGATTTTGAGAACTTCAGAAATAAAATGTGTTTGTAAATTGAAAACATCTAAATGTCATGTATGATACATGATAACCATACATAATGACCACTCGTTATTGCTAATTGATTTCACATAGTGGTAACCACAATTGGTCACAATATAAAAGGGGGTGTGTGAACACCTGCAATTTATTTCATCATGGAGCAGCATAGACAGCAAGGGAGAGGAAGAAATCAAAGAGGTTATGGACAAGGGGCCCATCAGAGAGGTCAAAGAGGTGGGCAAATTGCCCCATCAAAGAGGTCAGAGGTGGGCATGGGCCTCATTAAAGAGATCGAAGAGGTGGCCATGGGCCCCATCAAAGAGGTCTAAAGAGGTGGGCATGGACCCAGTCAAAGAGGTCTAAGAGGTGGGAATGGGCCCAGTCAAAGAGATCAAAGAAGTGGGCATGGGCCCCATCAAAGAGGTCTAAGAGGTGGGCATGGGCCCCGTCAAAGAGGTCAAAGAGGTGGGCATGGGCCTCGTCAAAGAGGTTGAAGAAGTGGGCAAGGGCCTCGTCAAAGAGGTCGAAGAAGTGGGCATGGGCCTCGTCAAAGAGGTTGAAAAGGTGGGCAAGGGCCTCGTCAAAGAGGTTGAAAAGGTGGGCAAGGGCCTCATCAAAAAGATTGAAGAGGTGGGCATGGACCCCGTCAAAGAGGTCAAAGAGGTGGGCATGGGCCTCGTCAAAGAGGTCAAAGAGGTTGAAGAAGTGGGCATGGGCCTCGTCAAAGAGGTTGAAAAGGTGGGCATGGGTCTCGTCAAAGAGGTCGAAGAGGTGGGCATGGACCCCGTCAAAGAGGTGGAAATCAGAGAGAGGGAGGCAGATGGCAGGGAACTGTTTTGTCTAATGAAGCCCAGGTCATCGTCATTGAACGTATGTTAAACAGAGTCCTTACCATGGCAGAGACTGTCAAATTAGTTCACCCCAATCTGAAAAGATCAACTGTCAATTTGATCATGAGAACATTTTGCCAAGAAAACCAGTAAGTCTGCAGGATATGCACTATGCTTAACCATTACATTTACAGTAAATGACATATTATAATGCATGTAAATTCACAAAACGTTACAGTAGTCTTAAAGTATGATCTATTGACAGCATACTCTGTTCTACCCTCAGAATTGACAGAAAACCCCATGGTGGTGGCCATGGCCGTGTGTTGACCGACCAGCAGGAGTGGACAGTGGTGGAAATGGTGAGGGCCAGGAATGGCTGTCGGCTGTCTGAAATAAAGCAGGCCTTGGAGAACGATGACACCTTTGCCAATGTGGCTTCCATCAGCCTACCAACAATCACCCGCCTTTTGAAGAGGCAGCATGTATTTATGAAACACATTTACCTGGTGCCACTTGAGAGAAACAACGACCGGGTGAAACAACTCCGGGCCGAGTTTGTTCAGGTATAGCATTATATACTGTATTACTGTTACTATTTGATGCACATGCTACTTCAAAATATCATATTGGAACTATACTGTAAAATAACGAATCAAAATATATTTTTAGAGGGTGATGGTGCTTGATTCTGCTGTGAACCATCACAATTATATCTTTGTTGATGAAGCAGGCTTCAACCTGGCCAAAACTTGACGCCGTGGGAAGAACCTCATCAGCCAACGGGTGACCGTCCAAGTTTCTGGACTACATGGGGGAAACATCTGTCATGACGTTGGCCTGGGGGTAGGTTTATGACAGTCATAAACACCTCTTTCTCCCTTTTTCCTCTCTCTACCCTACTGATGTTACATTTGCAAAACCCTTGGCTTAACATAAAGATTCTGGGAACATCAGAAGGTGGGGGTTAATGAACTATATTCTGGTAATCCGACCAATTGAACAAATGCGGTGGTACTTAATGAATATGATGTCAGTTCGGTTGTCATCTGAGACATTCTCATCAATGATAAGATGACAAACTCTACAGTGGAAAGTCTGCACATCAGAGTTATCGGATTCACATGGAATTGTAAATGTTTGAATATGAAATTATTTGTGATGGGATGAAATGTGATTTTAGCTTCTAAAATGTGAGAATTGGGTTTTTATAAGGTTAGGGCTCTGCTCAATCAGTGGCCCGCCCCTGTGAAGGGACATGGGCTATAAAACTTTTCAAACACGCCCTCCTCCCTTCATATATAAAGCCTTGACGACAATATAACCTTCTGTTCCAAGTATGTGAGGACAACGGTCCGATGTCAGAATGGTTCAGATAATAACTACAGAAAGAAGCCAACATCAGCGTGAGCTTTGGTTGCGTATGGTATGAACTTTGAACTCTTATTCACTACAGAAGTGATACCTCCTAGCCGTTGAGTTAGCAACCGCAGCTGCAAACGAGGGTTAGGAAGGAACATACAGAGTATCCCGTCTATCACACAACGAAGTTACTACAACGTATCCAATTGACCACCAGAGACATTCTTCAAAGGACAAAGGACTCGGTTTGGCAACAGGGCCTTCCATCTACGACCAACCTACCGAAGCGCAGCTCAGAGTAAATATTTATTGCATTTTCCTTTTCCAAATGGGCGGTAATTTAGAATGCATAAGATATTGTATTTACGATAGCACAGCTTCGCCCTTTGTTCCTCACTCTTCCCGCTCTTTCACTCAAACCCAGCCCCTTTTCTTTTGTGTAACAAGCTGTCATATCTGTTCCACCCGCAAGGGACGTTTTCCTTTATGACGCAATTTGTAATCAAGTTATGATTTCATTATATGTATGTGTAATTCTGTGTGATTAGTTAGGTATTTAGTAAATAAACAATTAAACCCAATTTTGTATTGCTGATTCAACTTGTTAGCCAGGGTTCGTGCAGATAACCAAGAATTTACAACTTTCAGATGAGACTGAATTAAGATGACGATTAATATTGACTGTTATTGATATAAAATATTACTAGGTTGTTAAGAGTTTATTCGGAAGATAACGGCTCTATAAATATTATTTCGTGGTGCCCCGACTCTCTAGTTAATTACATTTACATGATTAGCTCAATCAGGTAATATTAATTACGGATAAATTATTTTATAGAATAGCATGTCACATCACTTAATCCGGCATAGCCAAAGATACGACACATCTCTATGTACTGTACACAGTTATCTCTGAAGATGGTGTGGTAGGACGTAGACCATTATTTGGATCCTACAACGCTGCACACTTCATTGTGTTTTGCTGAAATTGAGCAGGCCTGTCAAGGTGATGGGGTCACCTATGTCATTGAGTGGAACAATGTCAGGTTCCACCATGCACAGGTGGTTCAGACATGGTTTCAGGCCCATCCCCGAATAGTGACCTTATACCTTATACCTGCCCCCATACTCTCCTTTCCACAACCCCATCCCCATGAGCATGCCACTCTCCTTCTGGCCACAGATGAGGCATGCGACGACATCAATGCAGTGTAATGTCAAGCTCGGATTCGCCATGCCAAAAGGTTCTTCCCACGGTGCATGAAAAATGAGGACATTCACTGTGATGTGGATGAGAATTGCCAAATGCTCAAGATGGGCTTGATGCAAATGAATGCGTGCTAAACGTTGTTTTATTTTCATTCAACTTGAATTTCTTACATTTGATTAGACAGTACACCTATATTGCAATTATATCTGAAAAATAAAATTATTGTTTTTGCACCTTTGATTGCATATTGGATAGATATTATGGAAATGATAGATTTTCTCTAAATTCTGTTGGGTAATGTGAAAACTTTGTAATCTACTGGTTATTACTTTCAGCATTTCTAAGGGTGATTTGAAACACATACAGTATCTTGCATTGTTTGTTATTGGATTAACTGGTAGCTAAAACGACTCAATTCATAATATTTAATTATGTTGTGTTTGTGATTAAACCAATGTTCTCATTACATTTCACAATAAATATATTTTGAATCAATGGTTGTGGTGAGAGATGTTTACAATCCAAATGAATAAACAATGACAGGTTTTGAATGAAAGACTGGCTGCATTGCAAGTGTGACCAGTTTGGTGTTTTGTACTAAGTTGAATGAATACGATGGAAGACAGAGAGCTGGTTTCAAGCGCAGGGCGCAGCAGGTGTTCATTTGTAAAGGACCACAGGAGGAGGCAGATAGCTGGGTCCAGGGGCAGGCAGATGGTCATACACAGGGGGTCCAAAAAGGCAACAGTACAGGCAGGGGAAATGCTAGTAACATAGTCTGGGAGATCAGGCAAAAGGTTGATGACAGGAAATCCTACAGGCAGGGAATAGGCAAAAAAGCATTGTTAGTGAGGATGGCCAAAAAAACTACAATACACAGGAGGACTAATACAGGAACAAAACTGTACCACATACTTGTGCTCATGATTTTATAGTACTGCATTACCATCATATTGTAATGAACCCAAAAGTACTCTTAAAGTGTCTTTGCTGATGAGGTCATCCTGTCAAAGGTACGATAAAGTAATACCCGTACTAGGAAGGCAAATGTCTAACAGCTGCTGGTCCATTTTCTTGGTGCTAAGAACCTACGCCTCATTTCAATGAATGGGTCCGGATGTCTCTATCGTGTATCTATGTTTTTATTTTACCCTTATTTTAACAGGTAAGTTGACTGAGAACACATTCTCAATTACAGCAACGACCTGGGGAATAGTTACAGGGGGAGGAGAGGGGACGAATGAACCAATTGGAAGTGTATTTGCAATCCTTTTACAAATGACTGCACAGAATAAAGAAATGCTTTGCTGAAGTTTCAGTGAGGTGTAGAGAGAGAACAAGTTGGTCACAGTCATAACAACATGGCTGTGTGGTTCTACTGCAGGGAGGAAGGCATCCATAATTCACCAGGGTCTGCCACAGAGAGATGGCTTTTCCCTCCCACACGAGCCATATTGAGTTTATATGCTGGTGCCTGCTCTCTCTCAGTGCGGAGGAGAAACACCCTGTCCCTCTCTGGCCCGGCCTGTGGCAGATCTAAGGTGACATGCCTGGTGTATATTGTTCCTGAACCCAGCACCCCACAACCGCTGGGACAGGACCTAACTCAGTCACTATGACAGCCAGGACAGGACTTTCTGACTCTGAGCCCCAGCTCAGCCATAATGTAGAAGGACATTCAGCATGCTGCAGTGCAACACACACAAATTAGAAAGGAAAGCACAAAGGTGGGGTAAAAGCACTCATGCATTTCACAACCAAAATGGGATCAGTGGCAATTTGACTCTATAGACATGGGTGATTAAAAACATCTTAATCTCATCTCTGGTGTATAAGGATTGTAGTTTCATAGGATGAGTTTTCCTGTGGAACGTGCGTACGTGGTGGAACAATTATCACTGCTCACATTTTAAGAGGGCTCAACACACAGTACGAACGAATCAAAATATACAAGCTAGCTGCAGAAAAATAGCAGATGCCCAGCTGAATGTGTGTTGCATGGTGCACACTATCTAACTAACCCATTAATTAGCAAACAATGCTTGCATAGTTTAATAGAAATAATCAGAAGTCTCCCAGTAATAGCACATTTCCTGTAAATGAGCTGTGCACACATTGGAGTGACTAAGCGCTCAATTAAACACCCCCACCACCACTCTTCATGAGCCTGCCTGCTTTTCAATCATGGGGTGCACCAGACAATGAGGCTCTTTACCCAGGGGTGCCCACCACTAATGCACTAGCTGATTACACAAACATACATATTAAATTGGGACATATTGATCCCCTGCTCAACGGACCAAGCAGTCTGTCTCTCCTCTCCAAGTCCCTCCTACTCTAAGGATTTAAAATGCACTCATCCAGCCCTGGAGAGGAGAGAGGACATCTTCGAAAAAACAACTGATCTACGGCCATTGACTGTAACACACAATAAACGCTCCTTGACTGCAGCACTGTGTGACATCAGGGTTAAATACTGTTGGATAAACGTGAAGTGGGGAGAGTTATCAAATCAAATCAAATTTTATTTGTCACATACACATGGTTAGCAGATGTTAATGCGAGTGTAGCGAAATGCTTGTGCTTCTAGTTCCGACAATGCAGTAATAACCAACAAGTAATCTAACTAACAATTCCAAAACTACTGTCTTATACACAGTGTAAGGGGACAAAGAATATGTACATAAAGATATATGAATGAGTGATGGTACAGAGCAACATAGGCAAGATACAGTAGATGGGTTTTTTTCTACTTCCGGGTTGGAGCGAGCGGTCGCATCCGAGCGCTTCGGTCTGCAGGTAGTATAACTTTTCATTACATTTCATTATAGTACAACGGTTTGATTTGTCTAATCTTAGCAATTTCTTCTTAGCTAGCTACATAGCCGTCTTTGTATCAAAGATAATTGCGTAATTATCATATTTCGTCGTCCTAACGTAGTCTACACTGCTATCTGCCCAGCAGCTAGCCAGCTAGCCAGCTAGCAAACGTCCACCGTCTTCCGAATACCAGCACTGTAAAAAACTATTACACTCAACTGAACGACTTGATTAGTGTAGTGTTAGCTAGCTACATAGTTGTCTTTGCTGTCTTCGTATCCAAGATAATTGTGTAGTTTAGAGTGTGTAGTCTTAGAGTGATTATCTTAATTTACCGAGGTTAGCTAGCCAGCTATTTGTCGTCCTTAACGTAGGAGACACTGCTAGCTAGCCAACAGCTAGCCAACGTCTACCGAATAGAACTTCCTCACTCAACAACCCGGTCGCATTCGCTCCACAGGTAGTATCACATTTTCATTTCATTTCATTACAGTACAACGGTTTGATTTGTTTGATCGTAGCTAGCTACATAGCTAGCTACATAGCCGTCTTTGTATCAAAGATAATTGTGTAGTCTAGAGCGATTTTCTAGGTTAGCTAGCCAGCTATTGTCGTTCTTTTAACGCAACGTAACGTAATCAACACTGCTAGCTAGCCAGCTAGCCCCCGAATAGCAGCACTGTTGAAACTATCACACTCAACGGAACGACTTGATTAGTGTAGTGCCAACAACGCAGCCACTGCCAGCTAGCCTACAAAGTCCTAGGATAGGATAAAGTAATCCTTCTCACCCCCCCCCCCTTAAAAGATTTAGATGCACTATTGTAAAGTGGCAGTTCCACTGGATGTCATAAGGTGAACGCACCAATTTGTAAGTCGCTCTGGATAAGAGCGTCTGCAAAATGACTTAAATGTAAATGTAAATGGTATCGAGTAAAATCAAATCAAATCCAATCAAATTGTATTTGTCACATACACATGGTTAGCAGATGTTAATGCGAGTGTAGCGAAATGCTTGTGCTTCTAGTTCCGACAATGCAGTGATAACCAACAAGTAATCTAACTAACAATTCCAAAACTACTGTCTTATACACAGTGTAAGGGGATAAGGAATATGTACATAAGGATATATGAATGAGTGATGGTACAGAGCAGCATACAGTAGATGGTATCGAGTACAGTATATACATATGAGATGAGTATGTAGACAAAGTAAACAAAGTGGCATAGTTAAAGTGGCTAGTGACATAAGAATGCAGTCGATGATCTAGAGTACAGTATATACATATGCATATGAGATGAATAGTGCAGGGTAAGTAACATTATATAAGGTAGCATTGTTTAAAGTGGCTAGTGATATATTTACATCATTTCCCATCAATTCCCATTATTAAAGTGGCTGGAGTTGGGTCAGTGTCAATGACAGTGTGTTGGCAGCAGCCACTCAATGTTAGTGATTGCTGTTTAACAGTCTGATGGCCTTGAGATAGAAGCTGTTTTTCAGTCTCTCGGTCCCAGCTTTGATGCACCTGTACTGACCTCGCCTTCTGGATGATAGCGGGGTGAACAGGCAGTGGTTCGGGTGGTTGATGTCCTTGATGATCTTTATGGCCTTCCTGTAACATCGGGTGGTGTAGGTGTCCTGGAGGGCAGGTAGTTTGCCCCCGGTGATGCGTTGTGCAGACCTCACTACCCTCTGGAGAGCCTTACGGTTGAGGGCGGAGCAGTTGCCGTACCAGGCGGTGATACAGCCCGCCAGGATGCTCTCGATTGTGCATCTGTAGAAGTTTGTGAGTGCTTTTGGTGACAAGCCGAATTTCTTCAGCCTCCTGAGGTTGAAGAGGCGCTGCTGCGCCTTCTTCACGACGCTGTCAGTGTAAGTGGACCAATTCAGTTTGTCTGTGATGTGTATGCCGAGGAACTTAAAACTTGCTACCCTCTCCACTACTGATCCATCGATGTGGATAGGGGGTGTTCCCTCTGCTGTTTCCTGAAGTCCACAATCATCTCCTTAGTTTTGTTGACGTTGAGTGTGAGGTTATTTTCCTGACACCACACTCCGAGGGCCCTCACCTCCTCCCTGTAGGCCGTCTCGTCGTTGTTGGTAATCAAGCCTACCACTGTTGTGTCGTCCGCAAACTTGATGATTGAGTTGGAGGCGTGCGTGGCCACGCAGTCGTGGGTGAACAGGGAGTACAGGAGAGGGCTCAGAACGCACCCTTGTGGGGCCCCCGTGTTGAGGATCAGCGGGGAGGAGATGTTGTTGCCTACCCTCACCACCTGTGGGCGGCCCGTCAGGAAGTCCAGTACCCAGTTGCACAGGGCGGGGTCGAGACCCAGGGTCTCGAGCTTGATGACGAGCTTGGAGGGTACTATGGTATTGAATGCCGAGCTGTAGTCGATGAACAGCATTCTCACATAGGTATTCCTCTTGTCCAGGTGGGTTAGGGCAGTGTGCAGTGTGGTTGAGATTGCATCGTCTGTGGACCTATTTGGGCGGTAAGCAAATTGGAGTGGGTCTAGGGTGTCAGGTAGGGTGGAGGTGATATGGTCCTTGACTAGTCTCTCAAAGCACTTCATGATGACGGAAGTGAGTGCTACGGGGCGGTAGTCGTTTAGCTCAGTTACCTTAGCTTTCTTGGGAACAGGAACAATGGTGGCCCTCTTGAAGCATGTGGGAACAGCAGACTGGTATAGGGATTGATTGAATATGTCCGTAAACACACCGGCCAGCTGGTCTGCGCATGCTCTGAGGGCGCGGCTGGGGATGCCGTCTGGGCCTGCAGCCTTGCGAGGGTTAACACGTTTAAATGTCTTACTCACCTCGGCTGCAGTGAAGGAGAGACCGCATGTTTTCGTTGCAGGCCGTGTCAGTGGCACTGTATTGTCCTCAAAGCGGGCAAAAAGTGATTTAGTCTGCCTGGGAGCAAGACATCCTGGTCCGTGACTGGGCTGGGTTTCTTCTTGTAGTCCGTGATTGACTGTAGACCCTGCCACATGCCTCTTGTGTCTGAGCCATTGAATTGAGATTCCACTTTGTCTCTGTACTGACGCTTAGCTTGTTTAATAGCCTTGCGGAGGGAATAGCTGCATTGTTTATATTCGGACATATTACCAGACACCTTGCCCTGATTAAAAGCAGTGGTTCGCGCTTTCAGTTTCACGCGAATGCTGCCATCAATCCACGGTTTCTGGTTTGGGAATGTTTTTATCGTTGCTATGGGAACGACATCTTCGACGCACGTTCTAATGAACTCGCACACCGAATCAGCGTATTCGTCAATATTTCCATCTGACGCAATACGAAACATGTCCCAGTCCACGTGATGGAAGCAGTCTTGGAGTGTGGAGTCAGCTTGGTCTGACCAGCGTTGGACAGACCTCAGCGTGGGAGCCTCTTGTTTTAGTTTCTGCCTGTAGGCAGGGATCAGCAAAATGGAGTCGTGGTCAGCTTTTCCGAAAGGGGGGCGGGGCAGGGCCTTATATGCGTCGCGGAAGTTAGAGTAACAATGATCCAAGGTTTTACCACCCCTGGTTGCGCAATCGATATGCTGGTAAAATTTAAGGGAGTACAGTATATACATATGAGATGAGTATGTAAACAAAGTGGCATAGTTAAAGTGGCTAGTGATACATGTATTACATAAGGATGCAGTAGAAGATATAGAGTACAGTATATACGTATGCATATGAGATGAATATTGTAGGGTATGTAAACATTATATTAGGTAGCATTGTTTAAAGTGGCTAGTGATATATTTTACATCATTTCCCATCAATTCCCATTATTAAAGTGGCTGGAGTTGAGTCAGTGTCAGTGTGTTGGCAGCAGCCACTCAATGTTAGTGGTGGCTGTTTAACAGTCTGATGGCCTTGAGATAGAAGCTGTTTTTCAGTCTCTCGGTCCCAGCTTTGATGCACCTGTACTGACCTCGCCTTCTGGATGATAGCGGGGTGAACAGGCAGTGGCTCGGGTGGTTGTTGTCCTTGATGATCTTTATGGCCTTCCTGTAGCATTGGGTGGTGTAGGTGTCCTGGAGGGCAGGTAGTTTGCCCCCGGTGATGCGTTGTGCAGACCTCACTACCCTCTGGAGAGCCTTACGGTTGTGGGCGGAGCAGTTGCCGTACCAGGCGGTGATACAGCCCGCCAGGATGCTCTCGATTGTGCATCTGTAGAAGTTTGTGAGTGCTTTTGGTGACAAGCCGAATTTCTTCAGCCTCCTGAGGTTGAAGAGGCGCTGCTGCGCCTTCTTCACGATGCTGTCTGTGTGAGTGGACCAATTCAGTTTGTCTGTGATGTGTATGCCGAGGAACTTAAAACTTACTACCCTCTCCACTACTGTTCCATCGATGTGGATAGGGGGGTGTTCCCTCTGCTGTTTCCTGAAGTCCACAATCATCTCCTTAGTTTTGTTGACGTTGAGTGTGAGGTTATTTTCCTGACACCACACTCCGAGGGCCCCTCACCTCCTCCCTGTAGGCCGTCTCGTCGTTGTTGGTAATCAAGCCTACCACTGTTGTGTCGTCCGCAAACTTGATGATTGAGTTGGAGGCGTGCATGGCCACGCAGTCGTGGGTGAACAGGGAGTACAGGAGAGGGCTCAGAACGCACCCTTGTGGGGCCCCAGTGTTGAGGATCAGCGGGGTGGAGATGTTATTGCCTACCCTCACCACCTGGGGGCGGTATGAGGTGTGAGGTATGAGGTATGATGTGTATTTTCAAAAGTAAATTATAAATGTTTTTGTTAGAATTGGCTAATTTCTACAGTATGATTCCTCTTTCTTTCCTTAGGTCTTCCCTGAAAGAAAAAAAATCACTGCTGTTTTGGTCGACAGACTGGCTGGAGCTTCCTCACTGCCATGGGATTTCTCAGCCTGTTCATAGAAGTTAACATTGTCAATAATAACACAAGTATACCATAAACATGAATTACATGTTGATTACAGAGGAATGTTTAAACCATTCCACTCAGGCATTGTGCATAATCACGTTTTAGGGAAGACCCAGATGCAGACAGTGTTGAAGTAACAAAAGTTTATTAGTAGAACATGGGGCAGGCAAAACGACAGGTCAAGGGCAGGAGTTTTTTTAAACTGTTTTTGCTTTGCCATTATGGGGGTACTGTGTAAATATTTTTTTTATACATTTGAAAATAAAACTAACATAAAATATGGAAAAACGCAATAATCCATCAGCAACAGGAAATTAAAGTTTTATGGTGATTATAATTAATGGAAATTTTTGTAGGGGTTGATCCATTTTTTGTTACAGCAAGTCAAGTCTGAAATTTCAAAGTAGAAATGACAAATTACACTTACAAATACACTACAGGTTTGCATTTCTTGCTGTGTTGGACAATTTTCAGCAACAAAAAAAGAGTGATCAAATTAAGATCCTACATCTAAGCACATCCTGGCTAATAAACAACCTTGATTGGAAGAGAATCTATTAATACTGTACCATGTTCCTGATGGGACGTAATGTTCTGTAATAGTACAGCGGGAGACTGCTGTGGAAGAAGAGCGTGACTCATGCTCAGATCTTTGTTAGAGGCAAAGGCTATTTTTCCTCATAATCAGATAGGGCTCATGAACATCACAGTGGTGAATTAGGTCAGTGTGAGTGTTAACTTCATTACCCCAGTATTGAGTTGAAGGTATGGAGTAGAAAGACATTATTATAATCAGCCCCTTTGATTTGGCCCAATTAGTCCATTAAGGTGATGGAATACTGAATGCTTCACATCAGGAAGAATGCATATAGTACTATTGTCACGAACGTCATCAGGGAAATGACCGGACCAAGGTACAGCGTGGTGAGCGTACATTTCTTTTATTTATGAATGTCGCCAACAAAAACAAGAAACAACAAAATGAACATGAAGCTTACTAGGGCTATACAGGCCACTAACAAAGTCAACTACCCACAACTAAGGTGGCAAAACAGGCTGCCTAAGTATGATTCCCAATCAGAGACAACGATAGACATTTGTCCCTGATTGAGAACCATACCCGGCCAAAACATAGAAACAGAAAACATAGAAATAAAGATACTAGAATGCCCACCCTAGTCCCAAAGGTGCGGACTCCGGCCTCAAAACTTGACTCTATAGGGGGGGTCCGGGTGGGCATCTACTTCGGTGGCGGCTCCGGTGCGGGAAGCAGACCCCGCTCCACCTCTGGCTCTCCCCACTTTGGTGGCTCCTCTGGACTGGGGACCCTCGCTGCAGGCCCAGGACTGGGAACCCTCGTTGCAGGCCCCTTACTGGGAACCCTCGCTGGTGGCCCCGGACTGGGGACCGTCGTTGGAGGCCCCGGACTGGGGACTGTCGCTGGAGGCCCCGGACTGGGGACCGTCGCTGGAGGCCCTGGACTGGAGGGCGTCGCTGGAGGCTCCGGACTGGAGGCTGTCGCTGGAGGCTCCGGACTGGAGGCTCCGGACTGGAGGCTGTCGCTGGAGGCTCTGGACTGGAGGCCGTTGCTGGAGGCTCCGGACTAGAGGCCGTCGCTGGAGGCTCTGGACTGGAGATCATCGCTGCAGGCTCCGGACCGCGGATCAATACCGGAGGCTTCGTGCCTTGGATCATCACTGCAGGCTCCGGGCCTTGGATCATCACTGCAGGCTCCGGGCCATGGATCATCACTGGAGGCTTCGTAACCTGGATCATCACCGGAAGCGTCGTGCCATGGATCATCACTGGAGGCTTCGTGCCATGAATCATCACTGGAGGCTTCGTGCCATGGATCATCACTGGAGGCTTTGTGCCATAGATCATCACTGGAAGCTTGGTTCTTGGTGTAGGCACCGGATACACTGGGCCGTGGAGGCGCACTGGAAGTCTCGAGCGTAGATCCTGCACAACCCGTCCTGGCTGGACGGTTACCTCGCCCGGCAAATGTGGGGCGCTGGACGCACTGGGCTGTGCAGACTCACCGGAGACACAGTGCACAGAGCCGGCGCAGGATATCCTGGGCCGAAGAGACGCACTGGAGGTCTGGCTCACTGAGCCGGCACCATCCGTCCTGGCTGGATGCTTACTCTAGCCCGGCTGATGTGGGGAGCTGGAATGTAGCCCACGGGGCTGTGAATGCGCACTGGAGACACCGTGCGCTCCACCGCATAACACGGTGCCTGACCAGTACCACGCTCCTTCCGGTAAGCATGAGGAATCGGCTCAGGTCTGAATCCTGACTCTGCCACACTCCCTGTGTGCCACCCCCCAAAATGTTTTGGAGTGGCCTCCCGGTCTTTCTCTAGCCCGGCTGACAATCCTGGGCCATTTTTCTCGCTGCCACGACCTTCCTCGCTTCTTCCACCTGCTCCCACTGCAGGCGATCCTTTCCTGCCAGGATCTCCTCCCACGTGCAGGATCCTCTCCCATTCAGGATGTTCTCCCATGTCCAGTCCTCCTTACCACGCTGCTTGGTCCGTTTGTGGTGGGTAGTTCGGTCACGATCGTCGTCAGGGTGGGAATGACCGGACCAAGGTGCAGCATGGTGAGCGTACATTTGTTTTTATTTATAAATGTCGCCAACAAAACAAAGAATAAGGAAACGACCATGAAGCTTACTTCGGCTATACAGGCCACGAACAAAGACAACTACCCACAGCTAAGGTGGCAAAACAGGCTGCCTAAGTATGATTCCCAATCAGAGACAACGATAGACAGCTGTCCCTGATTGAGAACCACACCCGGCCAAAACATAGAAACAGAAAACATAGAAATAAAGAAACTAGAATGCCCACCCTAGTCACACCCTGGCCTAACCAAAATAGAGAATAAAAGCCTCTCTATTGCCAGGGTGTGGCAACTATTGTCACGGTTGTTGTAAGAACGGGACCAAGGTGCAGCGTGTGTAGAGTTCCACATATTTATTCCAAAGTGAAACTTAGCAAAACAAAATATATCAATAAACGAACAACGAAACGTGACTACGTGGTTCACGTGCACAAACACAAAACAATATCCCACAAAGCAGGTGGGAACAGGGAACCCTTAAGTATGATCCCCACCATAGAAATATATAACCTAGAACACCCCCTAGTCACGCCCTGACCTACTACACCATAGAGAACCAAGGGCTCTACGGTCAGTGCGTGACAAATATATAGGGGAACATCCTGTAGGATCTTTAAAACGCTATGCATTGTCACTGTATAACATATTTTTGAGATCATTGAGACCTTTCTGAGCTTATGGTTGTTTCATTAGGGTTTATATTCACAGCACGCTGTACTTACATAGTACATGTAAAATGTATTCAGAAATAGATTAAAAACCAGGAGTGTGTAATAAAGTATGTGAGAAGCCCTCTCCTAATCAAGGCTCTACTACATCTTGTTTCATAAGCCATGGTTCCAGTGGAGGCTGCTGAGGGGAGGACAAAGCAAATGGAATGGCATCAAACCATGTGTTTGATATATTTGATACCATTCCACTAATTCCGCTCCAGTCATTACCACGAGCCCATCCTCCAATGAAGGTGCCACCAACCTCCTGTGCATGGTTCTAAATGGGATGAGAATGCATCTCATTTCGGGGCAGATGATGATGACATATCACTGCATATCTCTCCACTGTAGCCAGGCAGGGCCTGAATAATGAATCCACAGCCTTGATCCACTTCTGACAGACTGTGTTCTGTCTCAGCTTGTAAAATGCACTTTAATAGCATGTTACATTAATACAGTACATTGTGGTACTGTACATCACAATTCCAGTCAGACTCTCCAATGGTGGCTGACCGCAGTAGCAGAAAAAGAGTGCAGCAAATGTGTTTAATTTCACAATGAAGATGTTACCAAACCAAATCCTCTGATATCCGTATCAGGCTTACAGCCACTTACATTCCTGTAGTGGCTCCAGCCACATCAAATTGCTATGAGCCTTTAAAACAACTTATGGAAGACCATTGAGTGCTGTTCGTCTTACAGAGACATTCAGTAACCTTGGTACCAATACTCAGTGTATGGTAGGCCTACATGTTTGGCAGGTCTGCTTCCCAAAGTATGGAATGTACACTAGGTGTGAAATGTACCTTCAGTGAACACTTAAGAGTTTAAAACGTAATGACTTATTTCATGTTGCAAGCAATCAAAGTTTATTCATCAAAGTTAATTGAAATGTAATTTCTTTCACTTGGCAACAACTTTCAAGATGACATTCATCCATAATCTCCATTTGTGTTCTGAATTTCGAGCTTTGATTTCTGAAATAGAATTTGACATAATAAAAAAAAAAAATCCAATAACAAGAAGGGCAATAACAAAGGGAATAGCAATCAGGTGAGGAAAGAAGATTCATTTGCTTTGAACAAGCAATTGATTGCTGCCTCTCCATTAAGGTTTGGATAATAGCATTGGCCTCAGTCCTAAGAGTTTCAATGTCCAGCCATTGAACAGGTGTTGGGGATAATTTAGTTGAAGTCATCCTATAGGAGCTTAACCCAGGTATTAGTTCTACGAGATACCCGTCATCTTTACTCAGACAAAATATATAGGATTGAAAGGTCTGCATTCAAAGGTAGTGTATCTGCAGGCAGGTCTGTCAGATGCTGATGCAGAGGGAGCAGTGTTGCCATTGTTGCACAGCAGCCACTTATTATGGCACAGCTGTCATCACAGCTCAGTTGCTTTGTTGTGCAGCAGATGGTAGTTATTTATAAGGGTCAAATATTATATTTGTGGGTGGAGGTAAACCTTTTTTGACCGATCCTTTCATGAGCGTCCCAGTCAAACAAATAAATTGTTATTTATTGTAGAAAGCTGGTTACCAGCTATACCTGGCAAGGATTTGTTATTGTAATTTTTTAAAAAGCTTGGATTCTGAGAAAAGCTGCAAATGATTCATCTGGGTATATATTGATTTGACATGATTGTTGATGATCAGTACCATACCTCAAGCCAAAATCTATTGCTGTGTGGGAGGACTGAGTGGGCCGATAGCCAGAGTTAGTGAGAGAGAGGGCGTGGGTTGGTGCGGGGAGCAAGAGAGAGAGAGAAAGAGAGAAAGGGAGCGGGCTCTGCTCTGGAAGGATTACAAGGCCACATCCTGCCTGACCACTTTTACAGAGTTTTCAAAGTCAGGGTGATCAGGCAAGAGGCTAGTCTTTCACTTCACATTTAGATAAAAAGGGACTGGATGTTTCCCAAGTCACAAAGTTGGTTCTGAATGAAGTAAGAAGCTTTTTATGACCTTCCACACATAGCACTGGAATGAAAAATCTTTCAAAAAGGCCAGTGTGCATTTTGTACATTGAACTGTGCAGTCATTTCCGAGCAACTTGTGCAGGTGTAAGCACCCCTCCAGGCCTCTTCAGTGACAAAAGAGGAACCACACAGAGGGCAAGCAGCAGGTTGCTGTAAATAATTAGCTTTCCATTAAGTTGCCCGTAAACCTTGCACTAATTGATGTCATGACATGTAGAAAGGCTCCAGTGCATGTTTTTGCATGCATTACAGTTAAGACAGTCAGCAAGGCATTTGCCTTTCCGCTTTTTAATTACCTTTCAAATGTTTGGGAGCTAATAAATTCAGTCCTGGAATGGGGCGGACTTTATCATACAGTCGAGGGACAACAAAAAAGTATTTAATAATGTTATAAATGTTATATTTAACCAAAAATGAAAAGCTTCAACGGCCTTTAACCTCACTTATACAGTGCCTTCGATCGTGAAAGCATTCAGGCCCCTTGACTTTTTTCACATTTTGTTACGTTACAGCCTTATTCTAAAAATTATTACATCAATCTACACACAAAACCCCATAATGACAAAGCAAAAACATTTTTTTTGCTCATTTATTAAAAATGAAAAACAGCTATTTTCGGGTCTCTACAGAGATGTTCCATCGGGTTCAAGTCCGGGCTCTGGCTGGGCCACTCAAGGACATTCAGAGGCTTGTACCGAAGCAACTCCTGTGTTGTCTTGGCTGTGTGCTTAGGGTTGTTGTCCTGTTGGAAGGTGAACCTTCACCCCAGTCTGAGGTCCTGAGAGCTCTGGAACAGGTTTTCATCAAGGATCTCTCTGTACTTTGCTCCATTCATCTTTCCCTCGATCCTGACTTGTCTCCCAGTCCCTGCCGCTGAAAAACGTCCCCACAGTATGATGCTGCCACCACCATGCTTCACCGTAGGGATGGTGCCAGGTTTCCTTCAGACGTGACGCTTGGCATTCAGGCCAAAGAGTTCAATCTTTGTTTCACAAGACCGGAGAATATGGTTTCTCATGGTCTGAGAGTCTTTAGCTGCCTTTTGGCAAACTCCAAGCGGGCTATCATGTGCCTTTTACTGAGGAGTGGCTTCCGTTTGGCCCCTCTACCATAAAGGCCTGGTTGGTGGAGTGCTGCAGATATGGTTTTCCTTGCTCAGTTTGGCCGGGCAGCCAGCTCTAGGAAGAGTCTTGGTGGTTCCAAACTTCTTCTATTTAAGAATGATGGAGGCCATTGTGTTCTTGGGGACATTCAATTCCTTTGGCTTGGAGGAATTAAAAAAAAATATATATATTTTTTATTTTACCTTTATTTAACTAGGCAAGTCAGTTAAGAACAAATTCTTATTTTCAATGACGGCCTAGGAACAGTGGGTTAACTGCCTGTTCAGGGGCAGTTGGCTTGGTTTTTGCTCTAACATGCACTGTCAACTGTGGGACCTTATGTAGACAGGTGTGGGCCTTTCCAAATCATGTCCAATCAATTGAATTTACCACAGTTGGACTCCAATCAAGTTGTAGAAACATCTCAAGGATTATCAATTGAAACAGGATGCACCTGAGCTCAATTTCAAGTCTCATAGCAAAGGGTCTGAATAGTTATGTAAATATGTTACTTCTGCTTTTTTATTTCTTAAAACCTGTCTTCGTTTTGTCAGTATGGGGTATTGTGTGTAGATTGCTGATGGTTTTTATTTAATACATTTTAGAATAAAGCTGTAACTTATCAAAATGTGTAAAAAGTCAAGGGGTCTGAATACTTTCCGAAAGCACTGTTTCTTGAAAGAAAGATTACAAAGGAACTCAATAGTGAGTCACTCAAAGGCCCTCGTCTTAGATACATAAATCTCTTCTACTAATAGCAGAATATCTGTCTCAAAGCCTTCCATTCATATGATGATAAATATACAAGACACTTGAAAATATATTAAAGGTCTTGAGTAGTTTCAAGAGAGCTAATGTGGCTGTGGAAATGGGACTTTGATATCAGCATGTTTTGTATGTTCACCGGTAGCAGACGAGTTTCACATCTCTCTATGAAAAGCAGAGATCAAATACTCTGATTAAACTGAGGTTGGGATAAAATTATACAGATGTAGGATCTCAATTTGATCACCATGTTGCAGGAAGACTTTCCTGCAATGCAGGACATTTTAAGGTTGTAGGGTATATTGAGGTTGTAAAAGGTGAAGTTAGATATTTCCTGACTTGATTTCCCCTTGCGAAAAAATGTATAAGCCCCTACAATAATGTACATTAATTGACATTCACGTAATAATTTACAATTGACATTTCCTGGATTATTTTCCTGCTGTAGCAAACTGGCTCAATTTAAGATCTTACATCTGTTTACACTTTATGAACATTTGTGCTTTTAAGTGTGACACTATCATATGAAACCAGTCCAAGATTCAAATCAAGATTATCATCAGTAAAAACTGATCAAACATGCAGTTCTACAGGGAGTAATATTTGCAGTGTATTTTAAGAATGGATACTGGACTGTTATTCACTTGTTGCATGATTCTTGTACTGACATGGTCCATGTCTAAAGTTGTAACACAGCCAGGGAAGTACATGTACTGTTCTTATCTTTGATTGACAGGGAGAAATGAAGATGGATGAGATTTATTTAAGAAAAGTCACGGACGGAGGGGTCATGACTTTGAAAATGGCAGAGATATTTCAATTTAAAATACATTTTGAGTCAAAATGACTCACTCTGCCTTTCAAGTGTTAAAGGAGAGGGATGTAAAAGAACAGAGATATATTTAACAGAGCAGAGGATGGGAGGAGGATGGGAGGACTGAATAAAAGTTCTCATCTGTAGATCACCCTGCACATGTCCTGTCAAGTAGTCTACATGATGAGACATATTCCTCACCAACTGAATTTGGAATGAAAGTCAGATCAGAAGAGAGCCAGTATGGCTGTGTCAAACTGCTGGCCAATGCTGTTTATCTCGGTCTATAGGTATTTTTTTTGGGGGGGTGGGGGGTATAGAATTTGAGCAGCCTTCTTCTAAAGGGAAGATAACAATTGTTTCTGTCCCTCCCTACTGCTTCTATTCTATCAAGGAGAATAATGATTATCAGCAGGTAGCCTGTATGTTAACATAAACATGACTAATCAATCAATCGATCAATCAAGATGTTTTTTTTTTCAACAGTTAGAAAATATTAAAAGGCTAAAGCCTACAAACACATCTTACCTTCCACATAAGTGCTGGTCAATGAGATTGGACAATTGTTTTTTAATTGGCTATAATAAAATATGATAGTCTTTATTCTTCCATTGTAGGGATGTCTTTTTTTGTTGCTGCTTTACCATTTGGCGTGTATCGAACATTGGGTATTGTGAGGTCTGTGGGGATTGAGCACGTGACAGTGACAGCATATTTTATAGGATCTCAAGGAAAAACTGTTTATTTTTACTTGCTACGTTAGGTTACACTGTACTAGATCTGCGCTGATACGTCGAGAGTGGATTTGTCGAACATCACAACTGCTCTGCTCAGGCTTTCTGAATAGAGAAAATTGGCCAAATTAAACAGTGAGAGCTACCCAAACGCTTGAGACATGAAGAAACATCGATGAACTGTTCGTTTTTTTAGAGTAATGCAAGCAGCCTTCCTTCAACGAGTTCACCTGTATTGCGGTTAGTCGCGCGCCAAGCATACAAGAACCGATTCATCCAGTGGATGCAGCCGTACTGGCTCCACCAAAAGGTAAGATATTGTTTTTGTTTATTAAGAGTCGGCATGTTGCATTTTATAGTGTCCATATGGTTGTAGTTTTTATTTATCTGATTATCAAGTCTCATAAAGCGCATAAAGCGCATAAAACGTTCAACCATCTAATTTGTCTTCTATGTTAGGCTATACTTAAATTAGCGTACGATCTGCCGAAACAATCCTTATAAGTCACGTGTTTATTTCACTGACCATAACACGCTCGGCTGATGTACATAGCACAATACCTTGTTGCGCTCTAGTAGTCTGTCGAGAGAGTAGTAAGGAGTGGCAACTCCTTTATTTATGATGTAGCAGCCTACACAGTTTCTTACTACCTGGTATATCAAGTTGTATATCGCGACTCTGCTCTATGAGTCCCAATGAAACAGAACAGTTGATATATTGTTATGTAGGCATGTTACCATGTAGTTAACGTTATACGTCTGTAATAATAACATTTAGAAGTATGACCCGCTGTAAAATAAAGCCCATATAGCAGGTGTCACACAGCTCCTTATTATACACATGAAATAGTACTGTCCATGGCCTCTAGTTGATCATGAATACCTATTACCTTACTATGATGGCAACTACAGTTGATAAATACATGATTTGATTTCCAAATATATCCTTGAAGGCCCAATCCAGAAAAGGGATAAAGGCTTCATTTCCAGTTACAAAAGCTGATTTAAAAACCAGTTGGCTTTAGGTCAGCAGTGTCAAAGTAATTGTTTCTAGTGGTTGCTCAGTGATAGTCGTATCTAGATGTTTTATCTACAGTATATTATGACTAATTATCTTAAGAGTGCAAGCTATACGCCTGGTGAATGAGACTCTGAACCCTGTCTGTTGTATGTATCATTGTCAGAGATATTTGTCCCATCTCAGCAATGAGAGTTAGACTCAGTGCTGCCTGCTGCGGTGGAGCTGGGGCAGGCAGACTATTTTATCTCTCTCTCTATCCACAGTTAGTTTGCTTCGTCAGCCTTATGTCTCAGCAGAAATTGGAAAAACAAATTAGCAGTTGATTCAGTATGGGCTTTTGATTGCTTGTGCAAACCATTTGCAACAAGGAAGGTCTATTAACGAAGGTTAAAAAAGACAGCACTCTCCAGAAATTCATGGATTGAGATATTTTATATTGAGAGAAAAATGTAACACTGTCAATGTCTCCAAGCCTTAACATTAACATAGTATTCCCCTGTTGCTTATGGCTGGATAGGCTTGCATTGTCCCCTCCTCTCTGTGAAGAAAACCTGACAGCTGCTTGGGTGCAATGTAGTCCAGGGTCCTAAAGCTATTTGCTTTTTGTTTCCTTCTAGACTGACCTTCTGGATGTAATTAATGGGTCTCTACACTTCACAGGAATAAAACAGAAAAATTCCATTATTTTCTGCTGAAAGTGTGGGAGCTTACTGACGGCTCAATTTTGCCGCAGGCCAATGCTGATCGTCTGTTGGCCTAGTTCAGTTTTTGGTTTGTTTATGTAAATTCCACTTGATGATGTACCTATGAGGCCGTGTATTTCACGGACAGGCTGTTGTCATTGGTGATGTTGTCGTCGTTGCTCTTGTTACCGTATTAAGACGTTGTCATGAGGTTCCTTGGAAAACTACAATGCTCCCTCCCTCCAGCAATTTTCTATGCAATTAAGTAAGTTAAGGTCATCCAGATGATCTGTTGGCAGATATACCAATACTTTTGTAGCCATCTGAGCATTCCTCATTGGTACCAGCCCAACATTTTCCTGAAATAAGTCTGCTAAATAAGCAAAGATATAAACTAAGATTCCATTGCCTTGAAATTTCCCAGGTTTGTCTTTAAAAACACTTGAGCTGGCACCCATGTACCTCTCTTTCTATATTCTGGAACATGCCTTTGTTCATTCTTCTATGTAAAATTAGAGTGAACTCAAGATTTACCATAAAACATTGCGACCTACTCAACACTCAGAATCTACACTCTGTGGTGCACTTGCAGTTTAATCTAATTGATCATTTTATTCCCTATTGTTTTGCAATTCTAAATTTAGGGAAAGGGAAATTGGAACAATAATCACAATCAGAAGTAGCGTTTGTTCCCCCTGATGCTGCAGCCCATGCCAAACATCTCAGTTCTTTCTCTTCTCCCAGAGTGGTATACTACAAAGCACCTTTTCCTCACTCCTATCGATCCTTCTTCTATCTGTGGAACAGCTTGTTCCAATTTGGCCATAGACATAATCAATGACTGAATATGCATATAATCTATAGAAGGGTTTTGTAACCTCTAAACCTGGAAATCTGACTGTTAAACTCATGGGTACACTATAGAGGTCGACCGATTAATTGGAATGGCCGATTAATTAGGGCCGATTTCAAGTTTTCATAACAATCGGAAATCGGTATTTTTGGGCGCCGATTTGCCGATTAAAAAAAAAAAGTATATTTTTTATTATACCTTTATTTAACTAGGCAAGTCAGTTAAGAACATATTTTTACTTTCAATGACGGCCAAGGAACAGTGGGTTAACTGCCTTGTTCAGGAGCAGAACGACAGATTTTCACCTTGTCACCTTACAGTTAACTAGTCCAACGCAATAACGACCTGCCTCTCTCTCGTTGCACTCCACAAGGAGACTGCCTGTTACGTGAATGCAGTAAGCCAAGGTAAGTTGCTAGCTAGCATTAAACTTATCTTATAAAAACAATCAATCATAATCACTAGTTAACTACACATGGTTGATGATATTACTAGATATTATCTAGCGTGTCCTGCGTTGCATATAATCTGACTGAGCATACAAGTATCTAAGTATCTGACTGAGCGGTGGTAGGCAGAAGCAGGCGCGTAAACATTCATTCAAACAGCACTTTCGTGCGTTTTGCCAGCAGCTCTTCGTTGTGCATCAAGCATTGTGCTGTTTATGACTTCAAGCCTATCAACTCCCGAGATGAGGCTGGTGTAACCGAAGTGAATGGCTAGCTAGTTAGCGCGCGCTAACTAGAGGGACGGAAGCTATATTGTTTCACTGGCAATACTAAAGTGCCTATAAGAACATCCAATAGTCAAAGTTTAATGAAATACAAATGGTATAGAGGGAAATAGTCATATAATGCCTATAATAAATACAACCTAAAACTTCTTACCTGGGATTATTGAAGACTCATATTAAAAGGAACCACCAGCTTTCATATGTTCTCATGTTCTGAGCAAGGAACTGAAACGTTAGCTTTCTTACATAGCACATATTGCACTTTTACTTTCTTCTCTAACACTTTGTTTTTGCATTATTTAAACTAAATTGAACATGTTTCATTATTTACTTGAGGCTAAATTGATTTTATTGATGTATTATATTAAGTTAAAATAAGTGTTCATTCAGTATTGTTGTAATTGTCATTTTTCCAACAAATAATATCGGTATCGGCTTTTTGGTCCTCCAATAAATCGGTATCGGCGTTGAAAAATCATAATCGGTCGATCTCTAGTACACTAGCAATGGCTGCCAGTGTTGACTTGAATGGGAACTGCCAATTATGGATTATATGTCTATGATTGGTTGCAGCTGTCATCTTTTTTCAAATTTCTAAATAAAATCACGCAAAAAAAACGTATAGTTTGGAAAGCAACTGCTGTCATTACTAAATGACTCCTGTGTTTTAACATGACAAAATATTTTACCCCTCCCAAAAACATTTCATTAATAAAATATTTAATCAGTCGTCTTCCTTAAATGAAGGGGATGATGACACAATTTTTGCGAGAGGGAGGATATCTGATTTTATTGGTCCTCAACTCGTGACTCAGACAATTCAGGATAAATGGAGTTAGCCTACCCTGGAGCAGGTTAGTTCTGAAGGATTCGTTGCCATAGAAATGTACCTGGCTAAAAGATGAGCAACTTTCGTATGAGCAGTTATCCCAAGTTGACCTCAGAGTGGATCAAAGTTACCTCGCTAAATCCTCAAACCTAATACGTAGTATACCCCTATTCCCCGTCTCGAATTTGCTCTTTATGAATGCTGCTTGTGTGAGGGGCGGGCCCACCTGTAGTAGCTCTCTCCCCTGCCATGGTGCTAAAATTCGCTGTCAAGCAGCGCTTTCTACCACTAGCCACAATCCTGAAATCTCTGGTGCGCTATTGAATAGGCACATTTCTGGGTCCACAGGTTAATATGCCATTTTTTTTCATTCTAGTTACAACACGCTCCTTTTTGAGGAGTGCACAAACAGTACATAAACACTCAAGAACAAAATACCCCTAAGAAATAACCTCAGGTAGGCTTATTTGAGGAGTTAGCTAGGTAACTTTGGCCAACTCTGAGTTCTATCTGAGGTCGTACGAAAGTGGCTCACCTTTTAGCCAGGTACATTTCTATGGCAACAAATCCTTCAGAACTAAACTGTTCTGGGGCAGGCTAACTCAGGGCTATTTTTTTGTCTCTGTCTTTTAGGGTTGCCTATAGCACAGGTGGTAGCCTAGATTCACATTAGCAGGCCTATCATATTTAACCAATTAAAAAAAACATATATATTTCACCTTTATTTAACCAGGTAGGCTAGTTGAGAACAAGTTCTCATTTACAACTGCGACCTGGCCAAGATAAAGCAAAGCAGTGCGACACAAACAACAACACAGAGTTACACATGGAATAAACAAAACACAGTCAATAACACAATAGAAAAAACAAATATATACAGTGTGTGCAAATGAGGTAAGATAAGTGAGGTAAGGCAATAAATAGGCCATAGTGGCAAAATAATTACAATTTAGCAATTAAAAACTGGAGTGATAGAGACTGGAGTGATAGATGTGCAGAAGATGAATGTGCAAGTAGGGAGATATGAGTCTCCAGCTTCAGTGATTTTTGCAAATCGTTCCAGTCATTGGCAGCAGAGAACTGGAAGGAAAGGCAGTAAATATACCTGCTGGAGTGCGTGCTACGTGTGGGTGCTGCTATGGTGACCAGTGAGCTGAGATAAGGCAGGGCTTTACCTAGCAAAGACTAGATGACCTGGAGGTGGGTTTGGCGACAAATATGAATTGAGGGTCAGCCAGCGAGAGCATACAGGTTGCAGTGGTGGGTAGTATATGGGGCTTTGGTGACAAAACGGATGGCACTGTGATAGATTGCATCCAATTTGCTGAGTAGAGTGTTGGAGGCTATTTTGTAAATGACATCGCCGAAGTCAAGAATCGGTAGTCTAGTCAGTTTTATGAGGGTATGTTTGGCAGCATGAGAGAATGATGATTTGTTGTGAAATAGGAAGCCGATTCTAGATTTAATTTTGGATTGGAGATGCGAGTCTGTGAGTCTGGAAGGAGAGTTTATAGTCTAACCAGACACATATGTATTTGTAGATGTCCACATATTCTAAAGTCAGAATGCTGGACGGGCGGGCATTGGACGGGCGGGAATTGAACCCTGTGGCACCCCCATAGAGATTGCCAGAGGTCCGGACAACAGGTTCTCCGATTTGACACACTGAACTGTCTAAGAAGTAGTTGGTGAACCAGGCGAGGCAGTCATTTGAGAAACCAAGGCTGTTGAGTCTGCCGATAAGAATGTGGTGATTGACAGAGTCGAGAGCCTTGGCCAGGTCTATGAATACAGCTGCACAGTATTGTCTCTTATCGATGGAGGTTATGATATCATTTAGGACCTTGAGCATGGCTGAGGTGCACCCATGACCAGCTCGGAAACCAGATTGCATAGTGGAGAAGGTACGGTGGGAGTCGAAATGGTCGGTGATCTGTTTGTTACCTCGGATTTCAAAGACCTTAGAATGGCAGGGTAGGATAGATATAGGTCTGTAGCAGTTTGGGTCTAGATTGTCTCCCCCTTTGAAGAGGGGGATGACCGCGGCAGCTCTCCAATCTTTGGGGATCTCAGACGATACGAAAGAGAGGTTGAACGGGCTAGTAATAGGGGTTGCAACAATTTCGGCTGATAATTTTAGAAAGAGAGGGTCCAGATTGTCTAGTCTTGCTGATTTGTGGGGGTCCAGATTTTGCAGCTATTTCAGAACATCAGCTATCTGGATTTGGGTGAAGGAGAAATGTGGGAGGCTTGGGCAAGTTGCTATGGGGGGTGAAGGACTGTTGACCAGGGTAGGGGTGGCAAAGTGGAAAGCATGACCAGCCGTAGAAAAATGCTTATTGAAATTCTCAATTATCATGGATTTATTGGTGGTGACAGTGTTTCCTAGCCTCAGTACAGTGGGCAGCTAGGAGGAGGTGGTCTTATTCTCCATGGACTTTATAGTGTCCCAGAACTTTTTAGAGTTTGTGCTGCAGGATGAAAATTTCTGTTTGAAAAAGCTAGCCTTTGCTTTCCTAACTGCCCGTGTGTATTGGTTCCTAACTTCCCTGAAAAGTTGCCAATCGTGGGGTCTATTCGATGCTAATGCAGAATGCCACAGGATGTTTTTGTGCTGGTCAAGGGCAGTCAATTCTGGGGTGAACCAAGGGCTATATCTGTTCTTAGTTCTACATTTTTTGAATGGGGCATGCTTATTTAGGATTGTGAGGAAAGCACTTTTAAAGAATAACCAGGCATTTTCTACTGACGGACTGAGGTCAATATCCTTCCAAGGATTCCCGGGCCAGGTCGATTAGAAAAGCCTACTCGATGAAGTGTTTTAGGGAGCGTTTGACAGTGATGAGGTGTGGTCGTTTGACCACAGACCCATTACGGACACAGGCAATGAGACAGTGATCGCTGAGATCCTGGTTGAAGACAGCAGAGGTGTCTTGCAGTGGCTAGCTGACTACTAGCTAGTAGCTAGTTAGATGACTAGCTTCTGTTGGGGGTTCCGGTTCTAAAGTAAAGAAAATAGCAGATCCATACCACATTGGACGAGGCGGGTTGTAGGAGAGTATGTTGAAGTTGGGGTTAAGAAAATATATATATACACGGGACACGGTAAGACGAAGACAAAAGACGCCTGCCTGCTACACCATCTTAGATCTAAATAATAAGAATGATGCATTAATATATTACACATCTCTCTATTCTTCATTGTTCCCTTCTTGCACAATTCACGCATTTCCGCTTGCAACTGCACTGGCCTATCTCTTGTCCTTCTGTCTAGCTCTTGAACGAGTAGCCTAGATAGGCAATGAATAGCAATATAGTTTGAAACATATTTAACTAATAGGCCTAGGCCTATTCGAGGAGAGAAGCATAGATCAATCCTCTTGCTTGCTGAATGGCTATAAAATGGGCTACAGTGTTGGCAATGTTCTTGCGGGGAAGTTATAATGGTGACAGCGATCTGAAGCTCTGGTGTGATGTGTTGGCTAAATTGATGCAATGCTGCGCTGATTCATTGCAAACATAAAATAAAATGTAGAGAGAAATTAATTAATTCATTCACACAACAAACCCACAGGCCTCTCAGTGGCCGTGTGTGGCCTGTCAGTGTCCCAGATAAACATTTCTATTGGTCAACAGCTTATTTTCACATGCGAGAAAAGACGCAAAAATCAAACCTGTTCTGAATAAATAATTGCGGCGTGATGATATTTTGCAATTGGTGTGAATGAAGTCATAAACAAGATTTATTTATCCGTCCGAATTATTTGGCTGAAAATAATGGACTTGGTGATAAAGGGCCTTCTCCCCGAGTCAATGAATGGAGAACGTTTTAAATGTGCTACCACCATGAAAGTCTAATAGTTTGGGAGAAGGACAAATTCATTTGACTGGGACTTGGTGTGATGATATTTTAGGCAGAGTTGGCCCTCTGAGTACAAGCTGTTAGTTACAAACTACACTGAACAGAAATATAAATGCAACATGTAACGTGTTGGTCCCATGTTTCATGAGTTGAAATAAAAGATCCCAGAAATTTTACATACACACAAAAAGTGTATTTCTCTCAAATGTTGTGCACAAATTTGTTTACATCCCTGTTAGTGAGCATTTCTCCTTTGCCAAGCTAATCCACCCACCTAGCAGGTGTGACATATCAAGAAGCTGATTAAAAAGTATGATCATTACACAGTTGCACCTTGTGCTGGGGACAATAAAAGACCACTCTAAAATGTGCAGTTTTGTCACACAAAACAATGTCACGTATGTCTCAAGTTTTGAGGGAGTGTGCAATTGGCATGTTGACTCCAGGAATGTCCACCAGAGTTTATGCCAGAGAATTGAATGTTCATTTATTTATCATAGGCTGCATCCAACATCGCTTTAGAGAATTTGGCACTTCCTCCAATCGGCCTTACAACCACAGACCATGTGTATGGCGACGTGTGTGCAATGGTTTACTGATGTCAATGTTGTGAACAGAGTGTCCCATGGCGGCAGTGGGGTTATGATATGGGCAGACATAAGCTACGGACAACGAACATGATTGCATTTTATCAATGGCAATTTGAATACCGTGACGAGATACTGAGGCCCATTGTCATGCCATTCATCCGCTGCCATTACCTCATGTTTCAGCATGATAATACACAGCCCCATGTCGCAAGGATCTATATGAAATTCCTGGAAGCAGAACATTTTATACTCACCATTGACCATGTTTGGGATGATCTGGATCGACACATATGACAGTGTTCCAGTTCCCACCAATATCCAGCAACTTCGCACAGCCATTGACATGGCATTGACATTGACATTCCAAAGTAGTGGCTTCCATCTGGCCACTCTACCGTAAAGGCCTGATTGGTGGAGTGCTGCAGAGATGGTTGTCCTTCTGGAAGGTTCTCCCATCTCCACAGAGGAACTCTGGAGCTCTGTCAGAGTGACCACTGGATTCTTGGTCATCTCCCTGACCAAGGCCCTTCTCCCCGGATTGCTCAGTTTGGCTGGGCAGCAAGCTCTGGGAAGCTACTTGATGGTTACAAACTTCCTCCATTTAAGAATGATGTAGGCCACTGTGTTCTTGGGGACCTTCAATGCTGCAGAACGTTTTTGATACCCTTCCCCAGATCTGTGTCTTGACACAATCCTGTCTCGTAACTCTACGGACAATTCCTTCGACCTCATCGCTTAGTTTTTGCTCTGACATGCACTGTAATCTGTGCGACCTTATATAGATAGACACGTTTGTACCTTTCCAAATCATGTCCAATCAATTGAATTTGCCACAGGTGGACTTCAATCATGTTGTAGAAACATCTCAAGGATGATCAATGGAAACAGGATACATAGACTCTCATAGCAAAGGGTCTGAATACTGTAAATAAGGTTTTTGCTTTGTCATTATAGGTAGTGTGTGCAAATTGCTGAGGATTTGTATTTATTTAATCAATTTTAGAATAAGGCTGTAACGTAACAAAATGTGGAAAAAGTTAAGTGGTCTGAATACTTTCCGAAGGCACTGTATTATCCATTACTCTCCATATAATATCCCTGTAGCCACTGGCACTGACCTGTGCCATCAGGATGCCCGTGACAATGCCCAGCTGGTGGAGGGTACCCAGGGCTCCTCGAAGGGCAGTGGGGGCCACCTCACCCACGTACATGGGTACAAAGTCAGTTGAGAGTCTGGAGTAAAGTCCCACCACGAAGCGCCTGATGATCAGCATCTCCCATGAGCCACTCATCTTAGAGAAGCCCATGAAAGCAGCAGAGACAAAGGCCAGCATGTTGGCCATGAGCATGGAGTTCCTTCTGTGGGTACCACAGAAATAGTCAATTACATTCCAATTATTGTACAAACCTTTACATGTAATTGTGGGACCTTATACAGACACGTGTGCCTTTCCAAATAAATGTCCAATTGAATTTACCACAGGTGGACTCCAATCAAGTTGTAGAAACATCACAAGGATGATCAATGGAATCAGGATGCACCTGAGCTCAATTTCGAGTCTCATAGCAAAGGGTCTGAATACTTATGCAAATAAGGTATTTCTGTTTTTTAGTTTTAATATATTTGCAAACATTTCTAAAAAACTGTTTTTTTCTTTGTCATTATGGGGTATTGTGTGTAAATTGACGAGGGAAAAAATGTATGTAAATTGATGAGGAAAAAAATGTAAAAACATAACAAAATGTGGAAAAAGTCAAGAAGACTGAATAATTTACGAATGTGCTGTATTTTCTCTCAGAGCTTTTCCGCCCAACTATTGAGTGAACACAGAATAATTGTATTGTTGGCCTGAAAATAATATCTGAGGTGTTTGAAGTTTCTGGGAATGACATGGTTATCATTCCAGTTAGGTTTTACATGAAAAATCTGCAAAAATTGCTAAATTAGTCGTTTTCAAGTTTCTTTAATGACTTTAAATGGGCGAGCCTGCAAATTGAATAACATATTGACCTACTGTAATAAACTTTTAATAAAGTTACACCCAAGTGAATGAGTGGGATGTTGCTGAAATATTTGTTCTTATTCATGGGTTTTGATCAAATGAAAACTGTAATCAGTGAAGGGCTAAAAATAATGATTTTGACTTAGAACGGAATGACTCATTTCTGGAGCTACTGTACCTGAGGAGCTGTCACCATATAACATATGTTGATTGCCTTGTCTTTTGACATTTCCAAAAAGGGTTGCTTGTAAGATAGAGGGGCAGAGAGCTATATAAAGACATGTCTTTGATGGTTGAAGTGCCAGTAGGCACACCATGAGCATCCTTTCCCCATGACTCAGTGTTTGCCCCCTCGATTACAGGATGTATGCTCCAACGAGTCTCTGTTTGTCTGTCTGAGTTGTTTCCTGATGGGTTTATTTTACAATGCATGCATAAGTAAGACTCCCTGTTAGAGACTGTTTTTCTTAGGTTACATTAATTGTAAAAGTTTAGCCTTTTGTTTTCTATGCAGACATTCAAATTGAGCATGTTTGAAAGCAATCATGATATTACAAAAACAAGAGTGATCATTTTTTTAAATAAAAAAATCTATCAAATATGCAGGACCTGATTGACAGTCTATTTGTATGTTATATAGATTCAGATGAATAAAAACAAAATAATGTCAGCTGTTGAACACGCCAACACTCATCTCTTCAGTTTTCCAGTGGAGCTATGGACTATATTTGTACTAACATGTGTATCCAACAGTAGCACAATTTACAAACACATTGACAGGCAAGCATTCCCCTAGACATGTAACTGAGCTTCCCTGTTGTAAGGTTCTTTATTTATTTTCTTAGTCAACCTTGTGTTCTGTTTTGTTGTGTTCTTGAACATAGCCCTGTTTCTTTGTGTTCTTGAATGTAGCCCTGTCTTTAATTTTTTGTTCATTGATTTCACCTGTGTTAGTTACTCACCTGGTCTCATCATTTAGTTCAGTTCATTCTGTTTGTGCCTTTGTGAGGTATTGTTAGTTTTGACTCTAATTAGCCTTTTCCTAGCTCTTTTGTGAGAACCGGTTGTAGCCTTCAGTCCTAGTTTTGCTTTGCCTACTGTACTTTTGTATGACCATTGCCTGCCTGTGAGTACGATTCCTACCTTCTACGAAGGCTAAATAAACACCTGCCGTGCTCTGTGTGTGAATCTACACCTTTTTCTCCATGAGTATTTCCTACGCCTGTGTTCTGTAAGGTAGAGTAGGCAAACAGGAGGATGGGAATACAAGCTGAAAATGAACAAAACCAGTGACTTTCCTTTAACTAAAATCCTTAGTTGAAACAATAACAAAGCGACACCCCTCTGTTTTAGTAAAAAGATGAGGGATTGGCCTGGAGAAATAAACCACTCAAATTCATACAGACCTACGGATGCAAGGACTGGCCATCGATATCAAAAGTATAATTATAGTTTAACCATGTTTTCATTTATGTTAAGTTTAACTGTATATTTTGGATTTTGATAGGGTATGACCGTTGAACGGCATTTCTAAGTTCTGATTCTCTAAGAATCAATGGATATGTATCATTAATTATAAGTCAAAAAATGGACATAGCATCTAAGGATTCTACCTGCAGTTTATGACCTTTCAATTGATCCTTTTAGAGTGTCTGGTGCTGAGGGGGGATTGATGGCTTTTTTTACTCAGTGAGAAATCCATTGTTTCCCTTCAGTCAACTGACACAGACATGTATCTGTTATGGCCAATTTACACCACTTCTGTAACACAGGTTTAATTCCATGGCAATTTGGCTTGTCCACCGTGATGGACACATCCATCTGTCCTTAGTAACAGCGCTGGTGTATCTCTATAGCTGCAGGGACCAGTGTCAATGGCCACAGGTAAATGGCTGACAGCTCACACTCTTGATTGTGGCTTCAGGTGTGGTGTAACCAATGACTTTGATGTAATGCAGGTTAGGTTTGGGGTTATCCTCAGGTGTTAAGCTCCTGTTATGAAAATCGATAAAACAGGAGAGCCCAATTCACTCAGCATTTGCATTGGTGCCGACCTGAAATAATTACTGATGATGGAACATCTCAGGTGTTACTATTTGCATGCTTTCAACACAGCATACAACAACATCACATTAGCATACAATTGATTCAGATGCTGAATGTACTCCATGTAAACAGTTGTCTATAATTTTAGTGTTACCCACACAGTTAACAGTGATGCTGTATTTATTGCCCGTATATTAAATCTCTCTCTTATTTTACATTAATAAAAAGTCAATTTAAAAATGGAATCCACAGGAGGTTGGTGGTACCTTAATTGGGGAGGATGGCTTGTGGTAATGGCTGGAGCGGAAGAGGTGGAGTAGTATCAAATACATTAAACACATTGTTTCCATCTGTTTGATGCCATTCCATTTGCTTCGTTCTGGCCATTATTATAAACCGTCCTCCCCTCAGCAGCCTCCAGTCAGTAATAAAATGTAGTACTGTGCAATATTCAGAAGATCTGTAAACCACACCATTTATCTGAAATAGAGATGTGATAAAAAATATAGATAACCCAAAATTCAAACATCCATGAATGCAGAAGTAGCAAGTTGATTTATCCTCATTCTCTATGTAAAACAAATCCCTATAGTCGCTGTAATGGTATGTGGAAAGGCAAGTTTAATTGATTCAAATTTAAGGATTCTATAATTGGTTCTCAGATTATTCTCGCTCTGTAGTGGTTTCATATTGTGAGATCATATACTGCTTTTTAGAATACTGATTTGGTCCAGTGTATACAGTACAGTATATTACTCCGGCATCAACTTAAAGATGGTTGAAGTTGTAGAGGGTCTTATGTTATAATGGTTTCCTTTATTTTTCTTTATCTTAATAGCCATTTCAGCTGCTTGATCAATGAATAACTGTCAGTCTTTTACTATTATGGACCTGACCATTGACTTCCTTGCACTCTTATTTGACAACGGTTCCCTAATTGCCATCCTTTTTTCTATCCCTCCCTTCCTCTGATTTCCCTCACCCTCTCCAGTTTGTATTCATTATAGAAACTAATTCACTGTGCTCTAAGTGCAAGGTCACTGCCCATGTTTTGCATTCAAATGGAAACATTTTCTTATGGCCAGAAAGTCATTTGCTGCATCTGTTATGACGGCGAGAGGCAAAGTAAGACATAGTTACTGTGGCTCTCTGCCTTCGAGAAGAGTGGAAACTATGTTCAGTATTCCAGGAAGCCGCTTGTTAAGATATGCCTTATCACACAATGGCTCTGGTTATTGCTAGACAGAAGCTCCAGACCAAATTCTTAATTCCTCCTTTTTCAGAATAGTTTAACAGTGTGTCTGATTTGTTTACATGTGTAATGCATGCCTGCCAGCTGTTTTATAGATTCTCTGAGACAAGCCTGAGATATGCTGTGCGGAAGCACACTGTTTGTTTTGCACACAGATTTGTTTTTGATTGCCTCACTATTACATTTCATAGAAACATGGAATACATTATCCTTCCAGTAACCACACGCACCGTCGCAGAGACAGAGTAGGTTATCAAAAGAATCCTGAAATGTTATTAGATTTTTGTCTTGTCCTCTCCACCGTTATAAAACACTTTGTCAAAGTGTCCCCCTGATGTTGGTGTGAGATAGATCAATTCTCTGTGTGTACTGTTTACTGTTTGTCTAGAATATGAAATTGCCTACTGTAGATGTTGTTGGAACATCAGACCAACTTGTTTGCCAACAGACAGTAACCCCAGAACGGTCTCAGTGAGGCGCTGACAACAGCAGTGGTCCGACGAAGCAGACAGGAGGCTACAAGACTGTTTTGTTAGTATAGACTGCGATATGTTCCAGGATTCGTCTGATAGCATTGAGTCGTTTACCACATCAGTCATTGGCTTCATCAATAAGTGCATAGATCACGTCGTCCCCACAGTGACTATACAAACGTATCCAAAGCAAAAAACAGGAAATATTTGTGTTAGCCTAAAGGCTAGAGCTACTGCTTAAAAGGAACGGGACCTGGCATGGATGCATACAAGAAAGCCCGCTACGACCTCCGAAGAGGAATCAACCATGCAAAATTACAATATAGGAGGAAGTGGAATCCTATTACACCAGCTCCGACGCTCGTCGTATGTGGAAGGGCTTGCAGATGATAACGGTTTACAAAGGGAAACCAAGCCATGAGTGGCCCAGTGATGCAGAACTCCCAAAACTACACTAAATGCCTTTTATGCTCGCTTCGAGAAATACAACAAAGAGTCTTGCGTGAAAGCCCCTGTTGTTCCAGATGACTGTGTGATCTCGCTCTCTGTGGCTGTGAGTAAAACATTTAAACAGGTTAACGCTCACAAGGCCGCCGGGCCAGATGGAAAACCAGGGCACGTTCTTGCGCAGACCAGCTGGCAAGTGCCTTCACAGATATTTTCAATCTATCCTTGTCCCAGTCTGTAATCCCAACATGTTTCAAGCTGACCACCAAATACACTATATATAAAAACATATGTGGACACCCCTTCAAATGAGTGGATTTGGCTATTTTAGCCACACCCGTTGCTGACAGTTGTATAAAATCCAGCACACAGTCTTGCAATCTCTATAGACAAATAATGGCAGTAGAATGGCCCATACTGAAGAGCTCAGTGACTTTCAACGTGGCACCGCTTGATATGGAGGTCCTGGATGGCAGAGAATGCGGCCACCGTGATATACTGGGCTGTCCGCACCACCGTCTGTAGCACTTTGCGGTTGAGAGCAGTGCATTTGCCATACCAAGGGGTGAGGCAGCCTGTCAAGATGCTCTCAATTGCATGGCTGTGTGCTCAATTGTATACACCTGTCAGCAACGGGTGTGGCTGAAATAGCCAAATCCACTAATTTGAAGGGGTGTCCACATACTTGTATATACAGAGTATCTACCTCAAATACCTAATACCCCTGCACATTGATTTGGTACTGGTTATCGCTTAATTCTTGTGTATTTTATTAATCTTGTGTTACTGTTTTTCTTTGCATTATAATTTTTGTACTCTGCGTCATTGGAAAGGGCTCGTAAGTAAGCATTTCACCGTAAAGTCTACACCGTTGTATCTTGCTCTTTTGACAAATACAAATACATTGTTTAAGGAATTGTGGGGTTATCGGCGTAACATGAAGAGCAATGATTCATCAGTTTAATAGCTAAAGCCTGGAGCCACTGGGGAGCACATCTAACCTGCTGTGAGTGGATTCCACACAGGGCTCAGTCTGGGTGCGACGATGACACTCCCGAGGCCACTGCTTTCTTTCTGTCCCCTCTCTCTCCTTGTTCTAGTTGTGTTCTATGAGGCAGATGAGTTTTAATGGAGAAATATTTCAAACCTTTTTCTTTCAGTCTTTCTTTGCAGCCTCCAAATGTCCAGAGATGAATACACGGAGCCTCTAGAAAGTAGATATTTCCTGATAGGGTGTCTTGGAGATTTTCTCCATTTACTTTTTCTATTCTCTCTGGAATCAGATTTGGTTCTGAATAGGTGTGTAGAATGGTTCATAAAGGTGCAACACTACAGAAGTATGGTTGTGTGCTCAAGAGATGGCAAGAACGGTCGCATACAACTATCCATATTTAATGCATACTGCTTGCATGGGGGATGACAAATGTGTTTGATATTATGATAATGACCTTCCACTTATTTTTCATACATGTCCCTGAGTGATCATATTTTCTCCCCGTTAAAATATGCATAGAAATTAGGAAAATCTGAAATGGGGGTATGCGTGCAGGGTCACTGAAGGTGAATTACAACATGACAAACAGTAGGAGCATGGGGCTTTTCGCTAGGGGAGAAGGAAGCCAACACCCTATACCGCTGTTCATGCTTCAACAAGTTCGCTCTACCAAAGCAAGGAAGGGCTCAATACACTAGTCTATGTTTTGGAGTCTTGTTTTATTGGGAAATGACTGGATCAATATCTTCACCAATCTGAAGTGGAAATTGGGCCACTTTGCTGTATTGACCCATCCCTCTGTCTTTATTACTAGTACCACTCAGTGGCAGGTTGTCCTGGTGTACATCTTTTTGATGTCATTATCTTTTTACTGTACATTCTTTTGTACTTTTCCCCCTTTTCCCCCCCAATTGGTAGTTACAGTCCTGTCCCATCGCTCTAACTCCCATACGGACTCAGGAGAGGTGAAGATCAAGGGCCATGCGTCCTCTGAAACACAACCCTGCCAAGCCACACTGCTTCTTGAAATACTGCCCACTTAACCTGGAAGGCAGCTGTACCAATGTGTCAGAGGAAACACCGTCCAGCTGGTGACCGAAGTCAGCTTGCAGGTGCCCGACCCGCCACTTCATTTTTCTATCACATGTGCAGTGCACTCTTCCATCACATGTACAGCTGATTCAAGATCTAGCACACTAATGAGATGCTATTGAGCTCACACTACTACATTGTCTGAGCCAAGGACTACATATTTTCTGGTAAGTTTTGATTACATTAATGGGTGGGATGAATATATGTTATATGACTAGTAAATAGTAGCCTACAGCAGTGTGTTTAAAACATTTCTAACTTGTTAACAATTTCGGCTAGTTAGTTTTTGCTACCATGTGGGTTTTAGCTTGCTTGAGCCTGCTAACTGAGGAGTGTTAATTCACCTGTTGCCATACATGTTTCATTTTAAAACATTAATCATACAAAGGAGTTTAACTAATTGTATTTTATTTTTCTCGTCTTTATGTAATGAACACGAGTAGAGACAGAGAGCTGGTTTAAAGTGCAGGGCGCAGCAGGTGTTTATTGCAAAGGACCACAGGAGGAGGCAGGTAGCTGGGTCCAGGGGCAGGCAGAAGGTCATACACAGGAGGTCCAAAAGGGCAATAGTACATGCAGGGAAAAGGCTAGTAACATAATACGGGAGATCAGGAAATAGGTAGATAACAGGAAATCCTGTTACCTAAACGGCTACAGTACAGGCAGACAACAGGCAAAAAGGCATCGTTAGTGAGGCAGGCAGAAACTATCATACACGGGAGGAATAAATCACGGGAAAACCCAGCACTCTGAACGACATGTGTCACAAAACAAACAACACCACAGAGTGATGGGGTGCAAAGAACTAAACTAAATAGTGTGTGATAATAACATACAGGTGTGTGAACAGGTAATTAGAATTCAGATGATTGGGATCTGGAGTGTGAGTTGCGTTCAGGGGATCTAGGTGTTTGAGAATGTGAGCTGGAAAGTGGGCTGGAAAGTGAGCTGCGTTCAGGGGATCTACGTGTTTGAGGGTGTGAGTTGGAAGCAGACGTTACACTTTACAGGAAAATGCCATGAGCACTATCTGATGTGTGGAGACATTTCACTTCAGCTAATGTAGAAGGAAAAGATGTCTACATTTGAAAATACTGTGCCAAATCAAATGTGAAGAATGCAACAAAGCTGCAGAATCATCTGGCAAAGTGCATAAAGTTCCCTCAGCGCTCACAACAAGCAAAAACCCCTCTATCTCTATTCAAGGTGAAAATGATGAATCAGACACCTTATCGATAGCAACAGCTCATGGTCCTCCTGGAATCAGAAGGTTTTTTGACTCAATGGAGGAACGTAGTCAGAGAATTGCTGATGAATGTCTTGCTTGAGCTGTGTATGCAACTGGTTCACCTCTGATGCTCACAGGCAATGTGTATTGGAAGAGATTTCTGAATGTTCTTCGCCCAGCATACACCCCTCCAACCAGACATGCTTTATCTACTCATTTGCTGGATGCAGAGTTCAATAATTCAAGTGAAGGTCAAGCAAATCATAGAGAAAGCAGACTGTATTGCAATCATCTCTGGTGGGTGGTTGATTGTTAGTGGGCAAGGAATAATTAACTACACCATCTCCACCCCTCAACTAGTATTCTTCAAGAGCACAGACAGAAGGGACACCGGTCTCTACATTGCAGATGAGCTGATGGCAGTCACCGATGACCTTGGACTACAGAAGGTATTTGCACTGGTGACAGACAATGCTGTGAACATGAAGGCTGCTTGGTCTGAAGTGGAGGAGTCCTACCCTCACATCACACCCATTGGCTGTGCTGCTAATGCATTGAATCTGCTCCTCAAGGACATCATGGCACTGAAAACAATGGATACACTCTACACGAGAGCCAAGGAAATGGTTAGGTATGTGATGGGTCATCAAGTTATAGCAGCATTCTACCTCACCAAGCAAAGTGAGAAGAATAAGAGCACCACATTGAAGCTGCCCAGCAACGTCCATTGGGGTGGTGTTGTCATCCTGTTTGAGGGTCGGGAAGGAGTCTCTCCAAGAAATGGCCATATCACAGTCTGCTGATATGGACAGCCCCATCAAGAGGATCCTCCTGGATGATGTATTTTGGGAGAGAGTGGTAAGCAGCCTGAAACTCCTGAAACCTATAACAGTAGTCATTGCACGGATTGAGGGAGACAATGCCATCCTGTCTGATGTTCAGTCTCTGCTTGCAGATGTAAGAGAAGACATCTGTACTTCCCTGCCCACTTCACTGTTGCTCCAAGCAGAGGAAACTGTTCTAAAATACATCAAAAAGCGTGAAGACTTTTGCCCGAGGCCCATACATGCCGCAGTGTACATGTTGGGCCCCAAGTATGCTGGCAAGAACATCCTGTCTGGTGCAGAGACCAACAAGGCCTATGGTGTCATCCCTACCGTGTATCGCCACCTTGGCCTGGATGAGGGAAAGGTTCTTGGCAGTCTGGCGAAGTACTCTTCCAAGCAAGGGCTTTAGGATGGAAATGCAATATGGCAGTTGTGCCAACATATCTCATCAGCCACCTGGTGAAATGGACTTTGTGGATCTGAGGCTCTTTCTCCTGTTGCCTCCATCATCCTCCAAATCCCACCAACATCAGCCACCTCAGAGCGCAACTGGTCCTTGTTTGGGAACACACACACCAAAGCACGCAACATGTTGACCAATACAAGAGTTGAGAAATTGGTGGCCACCCAGGAAATTGTTTGGCTTTTGGAGCCATCAACAAGCCACCCTCAGTCTGATGTTCAAGAGATGGACATTGAGGAGGTCCAGGGAGAAGACATGGAAGACTGAGAGGAAGACATCCAAAGCTTTACTGTCTAGACTATAATTTTACATATGTATGTTGAAAACATTTTTGGGAGATGCGATGGATCATTGGGGATCATTCAATATTTCCTTTCTTTTGTTGTTCAGTGAAATCATCCCATGTGAAGAGTCAACTCATTTCATTAAAGTTCAATTCACAAATATTTTAAATGTTTTATCTCTATTGGAAGGATTTAATAATTTGCAATTATGTCTACTTATGATAAAGGTAAAATGTTTATGTTTCTGTCTCCATATGATATGTTAAATATATCCAATGCAACATACATCTACATTTAAACGGTATTAATATTAATTTGTATATATTTCTGTTAATTCCCATATATTCCAGTTAATTCCCCATATATTCCTGTTAATTCCCACGGAAAGTTTCCACCTCTGAATATTCCCCAAAATGTGCAATCCTAATGTCAACAGATGTATTAGGTTACGAAATCAGACTTTTTGGATATAATGTTAATGATATGTTCGAGAAAGACCCCAATGTGAATAATCATATTTGTCTTGGTAAAATGTATTTTATCACATAAGGAAGTGAAATTTCATCACCAAAGAACATTTTCACTCACTCTGGGCAGAGTGGGTGGACAATATATTACATGTAACTAATGACATGGAATCATTTATTCCCCAACCCTGCTAAAAGGTCAGGAAGGAAGGATGAGCCCAGTATAAGAGTCATTATCCGCTTCAGAGCCCCATGGGCATCTTGGCAGTGCCACCTCCACCATTACTCAGGCAGTGTGCATGGGGACCTTGGCTGGAACGCCTCTGTCATTATCTAGACCACAGATGGACTCACCACCACCCTATCACCAGCCACTTAATGGCCAGGGAGACGTAGAGAGCTGATGGTTGGTTTATTGGGTTGCTTCCCTGCTACAAGCATCTTTTCCAAGTCAACATTAAGGACTTACATAAAATTAAGGGCCCTGACTCTGTGCTTTTCTTTGGTCTAATTAATGGACAGAAGAGTGATTATTGGAAGGTCAAGTCGGTGAGAAAATTTAAAGTTTTGAAAATAAGTTGATCTCAGTAACGCAAATGTATTTTTTTCTGAACGTCACAGTTGTGGAAGCGTGGCTTATTGACTGGAGTGGAATTAGGAAGTGGATACTGCAGTGTGCAGCCAAGGTCCAGACGCTCCTGTGAAGCTCGCCTTCAGCATCATGACATCAGGAGGAAGAGGGAAGGTTAGCTGGGGCTCTCTGCAACGCTTATAGGCCTGCAAGGGTCATGAGTCACTCTTGTGACGAACAGATGATGACCTGTCTGTCTGCTTTCCGCTCTGTCAAATGTCAATCACATCTCAGCTTGTTCCTGTTTCCCCTAGCATTCTGCTTCCTGGAGTGACATTCGTCGTCACTTAACGATGTGTAACTCAGAGGTTTAAAATTCCCAGCTTGAGCTGATATTTGATTGACACATAAGTAATGCACATAGGGGGAAATTCTGACCTTAGTTAAGCATGCGTAAATGGAACATAATTCCTTTTTTATGCACTTTTTTTTATCTATGTGTATTCTGACCTTGAACTTAAGCATGAGAATAGCATGCTATCCACCTACTATTCGTTTGGGATGGTGATTGAATAAATGAAGGTGTCTACGTATTCTGACCTTGACTTAAATACTTAATAATTCCACTACCTCTACGTGCGAGGAAACCATGAATACGGTCCATGAATTTCTTTCGTGCATAAAGGCTCTCCAAACTATTTTTTTTAGGATTCATAAATATTTTTCTAACCCTAATAATCTACACAAAGAGTATTTTTTAATGTATGAATTGGTGCTGAAACAGAGATGGATATGCATGCATATACAGTTGAAGTCAGAAGTTTACACACAACTTAGCTAAATACATTTAAACTCAGTTTTTCACAATTCCTGACATTTAATTCCAGTAAAAATTCCCTGTCTTAAGTCAGTTAGGATCACCCCTTTTATTTTAAAGAATGTGAATTGTCAGAATAATACTATGGAGAATGATTTACTTCAGCTTTTATTTCTTTCATCGCATTCCAAGTGGGTCAGAAGTCTACATATACTCAATTAGTATTTGGTTCAAACGTTTCGGGTAGCCTTCCACAAGCTTCCCACAATAAGTTGGGTGAATTTTGGCCCATTCCTCCTGACAGACTTCCATACTGTGTTTGATCTTGTCTAGCCATCACAATGGAAATAAGTCCCAGACTTTATTGTGTGTTATCCTCAATGATTTTATTCATGTGCATACATGGCTTTTAAGTTTTATTTGTGCTTGTTTTGATTTTTAAATGGTTGAATTAATAAACTAAACAAAGGAGCTGGTGCAGCTGAGTCAGGTTTGTAGGCCTCCTTGCTCGCGCACGCTTTTTCAGTTCTGCCCACAAATTTTCTATAGGATTGAGGTCAGGGCCTTGTGATGGCCACTCCAATACCTTGACTGTGTTGTCCTTAAGCCATTTTGCCACAACTTTGGAAGTATGTTTTGGGTCATTGTCCATTTGGAAGACCCATTTGTGACCAAGCAAAACTTCCTGACTGATGTCTTGAGATGCTGCTTCAATATATCCACATAATTTTCCTGCCTCATGATGCCATCTATTTTGTGAAGTGCACCAGTCCCTCCTGCCGCAAAGCACCCCCACAACATGATGCTGCCATCTCCGTGCTTCATGGTTGGGATGGTGTTCTTCGGCTTGCAAGCCTCCCCCTTTTTCCTCCAAACATAACGATGGTCATAATGGCCAAACAGTTCTATTTTTGTTTCGTCAGACCAGAGGATATTTCTCCAAAAAGTATGATCTTTGTCTCGATATGCAGTTGCAAACCGTAGTCTGGCTTTTTTATGACCGTTTTTGAGCAGTGGCTTCCTCCCTGCCTTTCAGGTTATGTTGATATAGGACTGGTTTTACTGTGGGTATAGGTACGTTTGTACCCGTTTCCTCCAGCATCTTCACAAGGTCCTTTGCTGTTGTTCTGGGATTGATTTGCACTTTTCGCACCAAAGTACGTTCATCTCTAGAAGACAGAATGCGTCTCCTTCCTGAGCGGTATGAAGGCTGCGTGGTCCCATGGTGTTTCTACTTGCGTACTATTGTTTGTACAGATGAACGTAGGTAAAAACACACACACGCACAAAGAGAGAGAGAGAACATCCTCCCACACTGAGAGGCATGCACACCAGTGGAGGCTGCTGAGTGGAGGACGGCTCATAATAATGGCTGGAATCGAGTGAATGGAATGGTGTCAAACACATGGTTTTCATGCGTTTTATACCATTTCATTCCCGCCATTACACACCATTCCAGACATTATTATGAGCAGTCCTCCCCTCAGCAGTCTCCACTGATGCACACAGCACACGCAGTGCACATGCTGAAGTGAAATGCCAAGGAGATAATCTAAATTGTTTTGCAGCTCCCCATGGAGCAGGGAGCAAGGTAGTGCTGTCTGCCTTACTACAACACTACTCACAGTGTTCAGGCTCACGTCTCAGCCACGTACGTACTTACACACAGACATACCCATCAGTTTGACTACAGTGGCTGGTTTCTTCCTGCACTCTATGACTGGAGAAAGTATCGTTTTCTCTCTGTGCTGAGTCTAGGGCTGTGACGGTCATGGAATTTTCAATGACGGTAATCAGCCAGCCAAATGACCGCAGTCACACTAATAATATTTTGATAGCAACAGTTTTTTTATGGACTCACATTTTCTCCTCTGCTCCTGACTGCATGTGCTAGAAATAGAATGAATAGAACGTGCGGCCCCATTCAAGTCAGTAATGGCATAATGGGTGGACTGGCGGCCATTGCCAGTGTACCCATAGGAGCAAAGCAGGAAGTAAAAGCACGGAGTGTACCCATTTATATGTGTTGTGATTTGTTGATTTAACTCAACTGACATTACAAAAAATACATTCCATTGCATGAGCCACATCAGTTAACATAATTTGAATGAACATTTTACATTTCAGCAAGGAGCAACAAAGTTCTTATCACGTTGTTAAAAGTCCATGTTACTGCAGAAATGCCCCACCGTCCCCAGTAAGCTGTTCGTTTCACACACCAAATAATTACATGAATGGTTATGACGGTTATTTTATTTTCATGGCGGTCTTCATCCGTAACCGTCAGTTGCACGTTAATTGTGCCAGCCCTGGTTCTGACTCAATCCATTTTACATGGTGAAGACAGCAGGCAGGCTCCAGAGTTTCTTGTATTGATGTACTGTATATAAATTGTTCTGACTCCAGTCCAGGCTGTAGTTTCATTTTGATGCATATGTGTTATGTGTTGGTCAAGAAAAGGACTAGGGCTAGGATGGACTCTAAGATAGGTTCAGAACTGTTGCTGCCACCATGGTGCATCGGTCAGAATGCAAATGAGGTGATGGAGCAGGAATCCAGGTTTAAGGGTATTTATTACACACAGATGGAGTTGAATATGGAGGTTAGGAGTTGAGCTTGTAAAGATAGGAAGAATGTTCTTTAGGATTTGGCTTGTAAGGCCTTGGAGAAAGGATTGGATATGGACTGGATGTGGTGGTCTGGAAGGGAGATACAAAAGGGAAATATTAGGAACACATCAACATAAAAGGTGTAGACATGACAAAGGTGACTATTACAGGGAATGGGCTTAACATATAACTACAAACTAAGGAGGCTGTCAGGACTAGAGATAACAAAGGGGAATTATTAGGGTTGCACATTTTGGGGAATATTCAGAGGTGGAAACTTTCCGTGGGAATATATGGGAATTAACTGGAATATATGGGAAATATATGCAAATTAATATTAATACCATTTAAATGTAGATGTTTTTTGAATTGGATATATTTACCATATGATATGGAGACATTAACATAAACCTTTTACCTTATCATAGGTAGACATAATGGCAAATTATGAAAACCTTCCAAAAGAAATAAAAACAAAACAATTTAGTTACGAATTGAACTTTAATTAAATGAGTTGACTCTTCACATGGGATGATTTCACTGAACAACAAAATAAAGGGAATATTAAATGATCCCCAATGATCCATCACATCTCCCAAAAACCTTTTCAACATACATCTGTAAAATGATAGTCTAGAAACTAAAGCTTTGGATGTCTTCCTCTCAGGCTTCCATGTCTTCTCCCTGGACCTCCTCAATGTCTACCTCTTGAACATAAGACTCTGAGTCCTCACCTTCACTGTCACTTTCCAACCTTGTTGATGATGACTTGCTGTCAGGCTCAAAAAGCCTCAAATTTTCCCGGATGGCCACCAATTTCTCAACTCTTGTATTGGTCAACCTGTTGCGTGCTATGGTGTGTGTGTTCCCAAACAAAGACCAGTTGTGCTCTGAGGTGGCTGATGTTGGTGGGATTTGGAGGATGATTGAAGGCGACAGGAGAAAGAGCCTCAGATCCACAAAGTCCATTCCACCAGGTGGCTGATGAGATTTGTTGGCACAACTGCCATATTGCATTTCCATCCTAAAGCCCTTGCTTGGAAGAGTACTTCGCCAGACTGCCAAGAACCTTTCCCTCATCCAGGCCAAGGTGGCGAGACACGGTAGTGATGACACCATAGGCCTTGTTGGTCTTTGCACCAGACAGGATGCTCTTGCCAGCATACTTGGGGCCCAACATGTACACTGCGGCATGTAGGTTACGGACAAAAGAGAAAGAGCAATGAATGTAAGAGCCTTTTATAAGCATATGACTGGTTTGGTTACAAAATCTGAGTTGTTTACCAATAGTATTACTGTAAAAGTTAACTTCCAATCGCATCGTCAGACCTACAGGATGTAAATACAACTTGACCTCTGGTGTGACAGAATGGGGGGGATGTGTAGAGCAACACAGAGAAAGCTGAAATCCTGAGAAGACAGAAATTCCTTACAAAGCATTATTAGATTCATGTCTCAACTGAACAGGTTGAATTATTCAACTGTGGCAAAACTCATTCATTTCAAATCAAATCAAACTTTATTTGTCACATGCTCCGAATACAACAAGTGTAGACCTTACCGGGAAATGCTTACTTACAAGCCCTTGACCAACAATCCAGTTCAAGAAAGAGTTAAGACATTTTTTACCAAATAAACAAAGTAAAAAATAATAAAAAGTAACACAATAAAATAACAATAATGAGGCTATATACAGGGGGTACCGGTACAGAGTCAATGTGCGGGAGTACAGGTGAGTCGAGGTAATTTGTACATGTAGGTCGGTATAAAGTGACTATGCATAGATAATAAACATCAAGTAGCAGCAGTGTAAAAACTAATGGGGGGGTGTCAATGTAAATAAGATGCTTCCAAGTTGGCATAGCAGTCGGACATGTGTTTTGTCTTGGGGGGTGGGACAAAAGGGCTATCTAAGGCATATTGTCCCGTGTAAATATCGTTTTCCACGTTTTTTTCTTCATATATTCGGTATATATTCTAACTTTCCATCTACGGACTGAATATACTCCCCTGCAACCCGCCTCGCCCAATGTGGTACGGATCTGCTATTTTTATACTTCAGAACCGGAACCCCCATCAGAAGCTAGCCAGCTAACTAGATACTAGCTAGTAGTCAGTTAGCCACTGCTTGCAGTCTTCACCGTTAACTCGGACACCAGCCAGCCTCAGCTCGGTCAATACCTGCCAGTCTGCACAGCACGATATCAACCCACGGCATACCCACGACAGCTTTTTCTCTACCACATCTCCAGATTCCTACCGCAAGCTCTGAACCTTTACACCGAATCATCGCAGCTAGCTAGCTGCAATCTGAGTGGCTACTCCTGGCTAACGTCTCTGTCCCGAAGCAAGCACCAGTTAGCCTTGAGCTAGCCCTTGAGCTAGCCACCAGCTAATTATTGGGCTACAATACCTCTTTTGCCAATTGGCATGGACCCTTTACTGCCGACATGGAGCCCTGCCAACCCATCACGATTGGTCTGCCGACGTAATCATCCGAAGTGGTTTCAACAGGCCCTTCCGTTGCGACAACGCTGAAGGCCCATCTGCTAGCACCGGCCCGCTAGCTGTCTGAATCGCATGTCTCCAGCTCCCCTAGCATAGTAGCAACTACTGAATCGGCTCCCTGACTCAGCTATTGCTACTCATTGGACCCTATGATCACTCGGCTACACATGCCTCTCCCTACTGTCAATATGCCTGGTCTATTGCTATTTTGGTTAGTGATTTATTGTCTTATTTCACTGTAGAGCCCCCAGCCCTGCCCAATATGCCTTAGATAGCCCTTTTGTCCCACCCCCCACACATGCGGTGACCTCACCTTGCTTAACTGGTGCCTCGGGACAAAACCTCTCTCATCGTCACTCAATGCCTAGGCTTACCTCCACTGTACTCACATCCTACCATACCCTTGTCTGTACATTATGCCTTGAATCTATTCTTCCACGCCCAGAAATCTGCTCCTTTTACTCTGTCCCGAACACACTAGACGACCAGTTCTTATAGCCTTTAGCCGTACCCTTATCCTACTCCTCTGTTCCTCTGGTGATGTAGAGGTTAACCCAGGCCCTGCAGCCCCCAGCTCCACTCTCATTCTCCAGGCGCTCTCATTTGTTGGCTTGTGTAACCGCAAAAGCCTTGGTTTCATGCATGTTAACATCAGAAGCCTCCTCCCTAAGTTTGTTTTATTCACTGCTTTAGTACACTACGCCAACCCTGATGTGCTAGCCGTGTCTGAATCCTGGCTTAGGAAGGCCACCAAAAATCCTGAAATTTCCATCCCCTACTACAACATTTACCAACAAGATATAACTGCCAAAGGGGGTGGAGTTGCAATCTACTGCAGAGATAGCCTGCAAAGTTCTGTCATATAATCCAGGTCGGTGCCCAAACAATTCGAGCTTCTACTTTAAAAATGAATCTTTCCAGAAACAAGTCTCTCACCGTTGCCACTTGCTATAGACCCCCCGCAGCCCCACCTGTGCCCTGGACACCATATGTGAATTGATTGCCCCCCTTCTATCTTCAGAGTTTGAACTGTTAGGTGACCTAAACTGGGATATGCTTAACACCCCGGCCATTCTACAATCTAAGCTAGATGCCCTCAATCTCACATAAATGATTAAGGAACCTACCAGGTACAACCCTAAATCCATAACCATGGGCACCCTCTAGGTATCATCCTGACCAACTTGCCTTCTAAATACACTTCTGCTGTCTTCAACCAGGATCTCAGCGATCACTGCCTCATTGCCTGCGTCAGTAATGGGTCCGCGGTCAAACACCCACCCCTCATCAATGTCAAATGCTCCCTTAAACACTTCAGTGAATAGGCCTTTCTAATCGACCTAGCCCGGGTATCCTGGAATGATGTTGACCTCATCCTGTCAGTAGGATGCCTGTTTGCTCTTTAAAAGTGCTTTCCTCAAGTAAGCATGCCCCATTCTAAAAATGTAGAACTAAGAACAGATATAGCCCTTGGTTCACCTCAGACTAGACTGCCCTTGACCAGCAGAAAAACATACTGTGGCGTTTTCAGGGTAGACAGCAACCAATATACACAGTCAGTTAGGAAAGCTTAGGCTAGCTTTTTCAAACAGAAATTTGCATCCAGTAGCACAAATTCCAAAAAGTTTTGGGACACTGTGAAGTCTATGGAGAATAAGAGCACCACCTCCCAGCTACCCACTGCACTGAGGCTAGGAAACACTGTCACCACCGATAAATCTACGATAATCGATCATTTCAATAACCATTTTTCTACGGCTGGCCATGCCTTCCAGCTGGCTAGGCCTACCCCGGGCCAACAGCTCTGCACTCCCTGCAGCAACTTGTCCAAGCCCCCCCCCCCCCTCTCCTCCTTCAACCAAATCCAGACAGATGATGTTCTGAAAGAGCTACAAAGTCTGGATCCCTACAAATCAGCTGGGCTAGACAATCTGGACCCTCTCTTTCTAAAATTATCAGCCGAAATTGTTGCAACCCTATTACTAGCCTGTTCAGTCTCTCTTTCGTATCGTCTGAGATCCCCAAATATTGGTCAGCTGCTGCAGTCATCCCCCTCTTCAAAGGGGTAGACACTCTAGACCAAAACTGTTGTAGATCCATCCTGCCCTCTCTTTTTAAAATCTTCGAAAGCCAGGTTAACAAACAGATCACAGACCATTTTGAATCCCACCATACCTTCTCCACTGTGCAATCTGGTTTCGAACTGGTCATGGGTGCACCTCATCCATGCTCAACGTCCTAAACGATATCATAACCGCCATCGATAAAAGACAGTACTGTGCATCCATCTTCCTCGACCTGGCCAACGCTTTCGACTCTGTCAATCACCGCATTCTTATCGGCAGACTCAATAGCCTTGGTTTCTCAAATGACTGCCCTGCCTGGTTATTTCAATGATGTCACTCTTGCTGATGATGATTTTCTGATCCACCTCTACTCAGATGACACCATTCTGTATACATCTGGCCCTTCTTTGGACACTGTGTTAACAAACTTCCAAACGAGCTTCAATGCCATACAACACTCCTTCCGTGGCCTCTAACTGCTTTCAAATGCTAGTAAAACTAAACGCATGCTCTTCAACCGATTGCTGCCGCAAATCGCTACTCAGCAAACTGGATGTAGTCTATCACAGTGCCATCCGTTTTGTCACCAAAGCCCCATATACTACCCACCACTGCGACCTGTACGCTCGTTGGCTGGCCCTCGCGTCATATTCGTCGGCAAATACAGCACAGCTGAAAACTGTTGTCCTGATTAAATAAGTAATATACTAGGCTTCTTTAGTCAAGTTGAGTATCTGGAGCATCAGCATTTGTGGGTTCGATTACAGGCTCAAAATGGCCAGAAACAAAGTCTTTCTTCGGAAACCCGTCATTCTATTCTTGTTTTGAGAAATGAAAGCTATTCCATGTGAGAAATTTCTAAGAAACTGAAGATCTCGTACAACGCTGTGTAGTACTCTCTTCACAGAACAGCACAAACTGGCTCTAACCTGAATATAAAGAGGAGTGGGAGGCCCCGGCCCCAGTGCACAAATGAGCAAGAGGACAAGTGCATTACAGCGTCTAGTTTGAGAAACATGTCCTCAACTGGCAGCTTCATTAAATAGTACCCGCAAAACACCAGTCTCAATGTCAACAGTGATGAGGCAACTCCGGCATGCTGGCCTTTTAGGCAGAATTCCTATGTCCAGTGTCTGTGTTCTTTTGCCCATCTTAATCTTTTATTTTTATTGGCCAGTCTGAGATATGGATTTTTCTTTGCAACTCTGCCTAGAAGGCCAGCATCCCGGATATTCCAAAAAATCCTGCCGTTTCCAGCTACAATATTAATTTACAACATTAACAATGTCTACACTGTATTTCTGAACAATTTGATGTTATTTTAATGGACAATTTATTTTATTTTCTTTCAAAAACAATTATATTTCTTAGTGACCTCAAACTTTTGCGCGGTAGTGTAGGTATTACAGACTCGGTCAGGGAGACTCGGCCCCTCAATGTGAGCAAGACAAAGGAGCTGGTCGTGGACTATAGGAAAAGCTTGGCTGAAAAGGCCCCCGTTAACATTGATGGGGCTGTAGTGGAGCGGGTAGAGATGCGAGCAAAATAGGCTTTTAGCTCATCTAGTAGGCTCGCGTCACTGGGCAGATCACTGATGGTTTTCCTTTGTAGTTCATAATACGTTTCAAGCCCTGCCACATCCGACGAACGTCAGAGCCAGTGGAGTAGGCTTCAATCGTAATCCTGTATTGACGCTTTGCCTGTTTGATTGTTTGTCTGAGGGAGTAATGGGATTTATTTTAAGCGTCCGGATTAGAGTCCTGCTCCTTGAAAGCGGAAGCTCTAGCCTTTAACTCGATGTGGATTTTACCTGTAATCCATGGCTTCTGGTTGGGATATGTACGTACAGTCGCTGTGGGGACGACATCGTCGATGCACTTATTGATGAAGCCGATGACTGAGGTGGTGTACACCTCAATGTCATTGGATGAGTCCTGGAACATATTCCTGTCTGTGCTAACAAAACAGTCCTGTAGCATAGCATCCTCGTCATCTGATCACTTCCGTATTGAGCGAGTCACTGGTACTTCCTGCTATAGTTTTTGCTTGTAAGCAGGAATCAGGAGAAAATAATTATGATTAGATTTGCCAAATGGAGGGTGAGTGAGAGCTTTGTATGCGTCTCTGTGTGTAGGTAGGTGGTCTAGATTTTTTTCTCCCCCTGGTTGCACATATGACATGCTGGTACAAAAGAGGTAAAACGGATTTAAGTTTCCCTGCATTAAAGTCTTGTTTGCTTATGGCCTTATACAGCTGGTTGAGTGCAGTCTTCGCATCGGTTTGTGGTGGTACTGTAAGTAGACAGCTACGAATAATAGATGATAACTCTATTGGTAGATGGTGTGGTCTTCAGCTTATCATATGGTACTCTACCTCAGGCAAGCAATGAGTCGAGAAGCAAGTACAGGGGGTGAATTTAATAATGAATTAAACAAGGAATAATACACAACAAGAGTAGCTTCTGGACATGAAAAACATAACTAATACTGCCTGGGGAATGAATCAAAGGGAGTGACAGATAGAGTGGAGGTAATCATAGAAGTGATGGAGTCCATGGAAGTCTCATGAGGCACAGGTGCGCGTAACGATGGTGGCAGGTGTGTGTAATGATAAGTAAACTAGCGACGTCGATTGCCGGAGAGGGGGAGCGGGAGTAGACGTGACAGCATACAAGCTGTTATTGACAAATAGACATACATGCTCGCCCTTCATCTTACCAGACGTAGCTTCTCTGTCCTGCTGATGCATGGAAAATCCCGCCAGCTCTATATTATCTGTGTTGTCGTTCAGCCACGACTCATAGAAACATAAAATGTTACAGTTTTTAATGTCCCGTTGGTAGGATACTCTTGATCGTAGGTCATCCATTTTGTTTTCCAATGATTGCACGATGGCCAATAGAACGGATGGTAGTGGGGGTTTACTCACTAGCCTATAAATTCTCAGAAGCCAGCCCAACCTCCGCCCCCTTTTTCTCCGTCTTTTCTTCACCCAAATGACGGGGATTTGGGCCTGTTCCTGAAAAAGCAGTATATCCTTCACGTCGGACTCGTTATAGAAAACTCTTTGTACAGTTCGAGGTGGGTAATCGCTGTTCTGATGTCCAGAAGTTATTTTCGGTCATAAGAGACAGTAGCAGCAACATTATGTACAAAATAAGTTACAAAATCAGTTACAAACCAAATTAACAAAATAGCACATTTGGAGAGGAGCCGGTAAAACGGCAGCCATCCACTCCGGTGCCATTCTAGTGTTCGCCATTCTTGAGATTGTGTAAACATTTTGTATGCTCTAGTTATGAAACATTTAGATAGTTCTACCCATTCACTTTTAAGTTTCAAATGTAATAATTGAATATTAAAGATTGTTTGCATGGCCTACATCAGTTCAATTATTTCGTTCAGTTTTTTTCTGTGAGCTCAATGTGCACATTGCACTGTATATTCTCAAGAGGTAAATCAGATCACAGCCGAACTGTGCAATGTAGTAGGGAGTTGTAGTTTCCAACAGGCCAATGTTCTACCATAATCCATTGCGCGGTTACTTGTCCGGTCTGTGTTTCTTTTATGCCTGCTACGTAAGAGACAGATGAATGTGTGATCAAGAAGGGATACATAGAGAGCAGTTTCTTCGTGAGGTATCTCTACCTGAAAATACATGATCTAAGTGATTGATATCTGGTATTCAGCAGTCATAAAAGTATTCCTTATTTACTACTAAAATAGTGATTTTGTCTGACAGCATAGGCAGCAGCTCTAGAGAGATGAGATGATGATTTGGAATTAAATAACAAATTCGTCAAATAAAACAATTGTATTATACACAACAAATGTTTTGTTAAGGTAATGTGAATTAACTGAAGGTTAATATGTGATAAGCAGTCACGGCAGACTTTTAGCAGACTTTTATTCTTTGTTTTATTCTGTGTTTTTACAGTATTCAAATTGATTTAAAAATAATAATAATCGCAACCATAATAATAAATCTTGATACATTTCTTTATAACTGACCTCAAACTGACCGCACTAATAACTCAGCACTATTGCATGTGTCTGAGAAGCCAAAACCAGATCATTTTTAATAATGTTTAAAACACTAATGTCATGTATGACTACATGCGTAATGTCGAGCCCTATGATGTATTTACCATAGTTAGGAGAACACTGGTCACAGAACTTCATCCCAGTCTCTGTGGAGCAAGCTGAATGTGAGATAACAGTAACATCCTCCTCCTCCTCTCTGTTCTGCTTGAAGAGGTGTCTCTGTATGCTGCAGATGGAGGATCACAGCTATCGTCATCAGATAGATGTGTGTGGGTTCTGTTGTCCGAGGGGTTCTGTGTAGGTGCTATAGCCCGAGAGGTTTTATAGTCAACATTATTTTGGTGAAACGTGTCATGGTATTATACAAAGACACCTGGTGGTGAACATGCTGCCTCTAGCCACTGCACTCTTGAGATGTGAAGCTTGAGCATTTTTCCCAGTTTCTCTTCGTTATTCTCTGCATTTTCTGAACTTCAGCTGAAATGAGGGTCAGTTTGCTGTGGCCTTCCTTTTGGCATACAACAACAGCCTCCATGGGTTTGAGCTTTTGGTAACAGGCACATCTAGCAGATAACACGAACAAAAAATACTAAAATCAATAGATTCAAGAAGAAAAAGGCTTTCTTTGCCACATTATAAGGGTATTAGGTATTATCTCTGTATTCTCTGGCAATGTATTTCTGGGTTGCTGATGTATTGATTTCCAAAAGAAAAGCCCTTGTCAACCTTTATAAACCCTGTATTTTACTGCCGTTTCTCCTGTCTCTCACTTGAAGATAAATCCAATACGGCCATGCTATTTTACCATCCTGAGGAAGTGGGCTAGTTATACAGTCTTTGGCTGTGCAGCTGACACAACTATGTGCAGAGGTGCAGATACATTGGCAGATCAATTATTGATACGAACACATTTTCTCAAACTACAGTGGCAAGAAAACGTTTGTGAACCCTTTGGAATTACCTGGATTTCTGCATAAATTGGTCATCAAATTTGATCTGATCTTCATCAAAGTCACAACAATCGACAAACATTGTGTGCTTAAACTAATAACACACAAATGATTTTATTTTCTTGTCTATATTGAATGCATAATTTAAACATTCACAGTGTTGGTTGGAAAAAGTATGTGAACCCCTAAGCTAATGACTTCTCCAAAAGCTAATTGGAGTCATGTGTCAGCTAACCTGGAGTCCAATCAATGAGACAAGATTTGGAGATGTTGGTTAGAGCCGCCTTGCCTTATAACAACACTCACAAAATTTGAGTTTGCTATTCAGAAGAAGCATTGCCTGATGTGAACCATGACTCAAACAAAAGAGATCTCAGAAGACTTACGATTAAGAATTGTTGACTTGCATAAAGCTGGAAAGGGTTACAAAAGTGTCTCTAAAAGCGTTGATGTTCATAAGTCCACAGTAAGACAAATTGTCTATAAATAAAGTTCTGTACTGTTGCTACTCTCCCTAGGAGTGGCCGTCCTGCAAAGACTGCAAGAGCACAGCGCAGCATGCTCAATGAGGTTAAGAAGAATCCTAGAGTGTCAGCTAAAGACTTACAGAAATCCTTGGAACATGCTAACATCTCTATTGACAAGTGTACGATACGTAAAACACTAAACAAGAATGGTGTTCATGGGAGAACACCACGTAAGAAGCCACTGCTGTCCAAAGAAAAATGTTGCTGCACGTCTGAAGTTTGCTAAAGTGCACCTGGATGTTCCACAGCGGTACTGGCTAAATAGTCTGTGGACAGATGAAAGTACAGTTGAGTTGTTTGGAAGGAAGGAATCCACAACACTGTGTGGACAAAAACGGCCCAGCACACCAACATCATAACCTCATCCCAACTGTAAAGTACGGTAGAGGGAGCATCATGGTTTGGAGCTGCTTTGCTGCCTCAGGGCCTGGACAGCTTGCTATCGTTGACAGAAAAATGAATTCCCAAGTTTATCAAGATATTTTGCTGGAGAATGTAAGGCTATTTGTCCGCCAATTGAAGCTCAACAGAAGTTGGGTGATGCAACAGGACAACGACCCAAAACACAGAAGTAAATCAACAACAGAAGAAAATACGCCTTCTGGAGTGGCCCAGTCAGAGTCCTGACCTCAACCCGATCTGAGATGCTGTGGCATAACCTCAAGAGAGCAGTTCACACCAGGCATCCCAAGAATATTGCTGAACTGAAACAGTTTTGTAAAGAGGACTGGTCCAAAATTCCTCATGACCATTGTGCAGGTCTGATCCGCAACTACAGAAAATGTTTGGTTGAGATTATAGCTGCCAAAGGAGGGTCAACCAGTTATTAAACACAAGGGTTCACATACTTTTCCCACCCTGTACTGTGAATGTTTACACGGTGTGTTCAATAAAGACAAGAAAACATATTGTTTGTGTTATTAGTTTAAGCAGACTGTGTTTGTCTATTGTTGTGACCTAGATGAAGATCAGATCAAATTTGATGACCAATTTATGCAGAAATCCATATTTCCAAAGGGTTCACATACTTTTTCTTGCCACTGTACATCATGGAAAATCATATTGTCTGCTGCTGCCATCATTTGGCTGCATATGATTAAACATCATGATGGAAGAGAAGCAGAGAATGTTAGTCTGCTTAAAGTGGAACTGACAGCATTTGAACTACTTTGAAGATATGAAACAAACATATCAGTGAAAAATGTACAATTTCCAGTTTATGCTACCACACCAACTTTATAAGAGGTTGAAATATTTATATGACGTAGAGTAAGGCATTGTTGGCAGAATAGATGGATGCAGTAAATCACTTTGCTTGCTAGCTATGCTGGACTTGAATGACTGTTAACCACAGTTGGCATATCTCCTAGTTGTCAATCAAATGTATTTGGCATCAATCAAATGGGTGGGCAGGCAGGCAAGTTCCTATTTAGTTGTCAAAACGTGGGTTGGAACAAGAATGCATTGGCAGGCAAGCTGCAGAACGGCGAGCAGGCTACTATTCCCCGTTGTTTATCTATGTAATTTTGACGGCCAGCTCTGGCTATCATTAGTTGTTGATCTTGTTGATGTGCATAGGCAACTGAGGAAGAGAGCCTACTGAAAGGGAAATGGGGATACCTAGTCAGTTGTCCAACTGAAATGTCTCTTCCGCATTTAATCCAGCCCCTCTGAATCAGAGAGTTGTGGGGGGCTGCCTTAATTGACATCCAGCTTTTCATGGTTGTTTGATCAATAGGACTGTAACGTTCCCAAAAGTAAGAGGCATACCGTGGTATTTACATATTTACAGAAATCCATTAAGGTGTATTTTGTGGCTTTTGGCAAATACATTCTAATGATCTAAAGTCCTGCTGCTTTTATATCCAGGACACTCAAATTAAAATTATATTTTACATTTGGTATGATTAGATTTTATTTGACCTTTATTTAACTAGACAAATTGGTTAAGAACAAATTCTTATTTACAATGATGGTGTTGGAACAGTGGGTTAACTGCCTTTTTCAGGGGCAGAACGACATATTTTTTACCTTGTCAGCTTGGGGATTCGATCTAGCAACCTTTCAGTTACTGGCCCAACACACTAACCACTAGGCTACCAGCCATCCCAATTTTGGGGTTAGACAGATGCTTAAGGTAAAAACAATTGTAGGGTGGTTGGTCAGGGTGGATGGCTGGGCGTATAACGCGAACGTCTAGCAACTCAAAGGTTGTGAGTTCAAATCTCATCATGGACAACTTTAGCATTTTAGCTAATTAGCACTTTTCTACTTAGCATGTCAGCTAACCCTTCCCCTAACCCCAACATTAACCCTTTTAGCTAACCCTTCCCTTAACATTAACCCTTTTAACCTTACTCCTAAACTTAACCCTAACCTTAACCCAGACGCCAGCTAGCCAATGTTAGCCACCTAGCTAGAATTCATAACATCATAGGTTTAGCAAATTCTTAATATATTGTAAGTTTCACAAATTTCTAACATATTGTAGGTTTTGCAAATGTTTAACATATAGTAAGAATTGTAATTCATGATTGTCATTCACAAATTAATACATAGCATACTAAATGAAGTGTCTCGGGTTTACGTACATAATAATGCGAAATGCTCTGGTACCAGGCTACCTATACCAGAGCACAACCTAGTTCAAAGTGAATGTTGGCAGGCCCATGTGGCAAATGCCTTATTTGCATATAGGCCTACTGAAGCGCTGATTGGCTATGGTCCGGTCCTGGACAAGACATGTTTTTATTAGGTTTTATTTATAGCAGTATCTATTAATTATCCAAACACAAGGCCGCTTTCCCACTCTATATTGTTGTAGAACTTTCACAAATGCCTTACTCTACATCACTCCCAAACATTCTATGAATATATGAAAACTTGAAAATGACCATATCTAAGTACACACGTGTCCCCCCCCAAAATAAAAATAAATAAGTCTTCATATTCGTCCTGGGGGTGTTTCGGACCAGATTTTATTAAGCTTTCATGTTGCTAAAAGTACTGTACCAGTCAAAAGTTTGGACACACCTACTCAAGCAAGTCTCTTCTTCTTATTGGTGTCCTTTAGTGGTTTCTTTGCAGCAATTCGACCATGAAGGCCTGATTCACGCTGTCTCCTCTGAACAGTTGTTGATAAGTGTCTATTACTTGAACTCTATGAAGCATTTATTGGTAGCTGGTAACTCTAATGATCAAATCCTCTGCAGCAGAGGTAACTCTGTGTCTTCCTTTCCTGTGACGGTCCTTATGAGAGCCAGTTTCATCATAGAGCTTGATGGGTTTTGCAAAAGCACTTGAGGAAACGTCCAAAGTTCTTGAAATGTTCCATATTGACTGACCTTCATGTCTTAAAGAAATGATGGACTGTCATATCTCTTTTCTTATTTGAGCTATTATTGGCATAATATGAACTTGGTCTTTCACCAAATAGGGCTGTCCTCTGTATACCACCCCTACCTTATCACAACACAACTGATTGGCTCAAACGCATTAAGAAGGAAAGAAATTCCACAAATGAACTTTTAACAAGGCACACCTGTTAATTGCAATGTATTCCAGGTGACTACCTCATGAAGCTGGTTGAGAGAATGCCAAGAGTGTGCAAAACTGTGATCAAGACAAAAGGGTGGCTACTTTGAAGAATCTACGTGATTCCATGTGTTATTTTATAGTTTTGATGTCTTCACTATTATTCTACATTGTAGAAAATTGTGAAAATAAAGAAAAAAACTTGAATGAGTAGTACCGTGGTACCGTTGGACTGGTACCGTGTCTATGAAGCCTCTCATCGTAATCAAGGTTGCAGAGATATCACCGTATCACTGCATTGATAGTATGTCATCTACATTCATGTTGCGTCGTTATACTTTAAAAAATATTGATTTGTGAAAGGTCAGTGGTACTTTTTCTATTACTTCTGTATCAGTATTTCTCTATATTTTTACAATACAATTTCCCCCATGGCTATTGACATTCTAGTTCCACCTGGAAAACAGGATATGTAGGAGGTATTCATTTAAAAACTATGATATTGTAACGATCGTCGTATGAAGGAGTGGACCAAAACGCAGCATGGTAAGTGTTCATGATAAATGTAATACTCAAAACACTCGAACAAAATAACAAAGAGGGGAAACCGAAACAGTCCTGTCAGGTGCAGACACTAAACAGAAAACAACTACCCACAAAACCCTAACGAAAAAGGACAACTTATATATGATCCCCAATTAAAGACAACGATAGACAGCTGCCTCTGATTGGGAACCACACCAACATAGAAATAAAGAAACTAGAATGCCCACCCTAGTCCCTCCCTGGCCTAACCATAATAGAGAATAAAAACCTCTCTATGGCCAGGGCGTGACAGATATAAATAAATATGTTTGAGTATTGTTGTCCTTGGTCTCTCCCTCCAGCTCCTCATTACCAATGAGTGTAGCCTGCCCAGGCCTCCATCTTGATAACAAACTAACTAATTACCTACTGTATTTCCCACTAATTAGACATAGTGGCTGACAGATTACAGGATAACTGGTGATACTGGTACAGTCATAATGATAATTGTCAGAGTAATTTGTTTATTACTTGTTCAACACTTGACTGTCTGAGCTAAATACAGCATCGTCAGATTCAATAAACTCATCTCTGCAACAAATATTTACTTTGAGAAAAACACACTGCAGTTTTTATCAACACTATATAACCATCTTAAATATGCATGCCCCATTCAAGAAATGTAGAAGCAGGAACAGATATAGCCCTTGGTTCTCCCCAGACCTGACTGCCCTTAACCAACACAAAAACATCATATGGCATCCTGCATTAGCATCGAACAGCCCCCGTGATATGCAGCTGTTCAGGGAAGCTAGAAACCATTATACACAGGCAGTTAGAAAAGCCAAGGCTAGTTTTTCAAGCAGAAATTTGCTTCCTGCAACACTAACTCAAAAAAGTTCTGGGACACTGTAAAGTCCATGGAGATAAGAACACCTCCTCCCAGCTGCCCACTGCACTGAAGATAGGAAACACTGTCACCACTGATAAATCCACTATAATTGAGAATTTCAATAAGCATTTTTCTACGGCTGGCCATGCTTTCCAGCTAGCCATGCTTTCCATGCTTTCAACAGCATTGCACCACCCACTGCAACTCACCCAAGCCTTCCCCATTTCTCCTTCTCCCAAATCCAGTCAGCTGATGTTCTGAAAGAGCTGCAAAATCTGGACCCCTACAAATCAGCCGGGCTAGACAGGTCTAAGGTCTTCGAAAGCCAAGTCAACAAACAGATTACCGACCATTTCGAATCTCACCATACCTTCTCTGCTATGCAATCTGGTTTCAGAGCTGGTCATGGGTGCACCTCAGCCACGCTCAAGGTCCTAAACGATGTCTTAACCGCCATCGATAAGAAACATTACTGTGCAGCCGTATTCATTGATCTGGCCAAGGTTTTCGACTCTGTAAATCACCACACCCTTATCGGCAGACTCGACAGCCTTGGTTTCTCAAATGATTACCTCGCCTGGTTCACCAACTAATTCTCTGATAAAGTTCAAGTGTGTCAAATCGGTTGGTCTGCTGTCCGGACCTCTGGCAGTCTCTATGGGGGTGCCACAGGGTTCAATTCTTGGACCGAATCTCTTCTCTGTATACATCAATGATGTCTCTGATCCACCTCTACGCAGACGACACCATTCTGTATACTTCTGGCCCTTCTTTGGACACTGTGTTAACAACCCTCCAGGCAAGCTTCAATGCCATACAACTCTCCTTCCGTGGCCTCCAATTGCTCTTAAATACAAGTAAAACTAAATGCATGCTCTTCAACCGATCGCTGCCTGCACCTGCCCGCCTGTCCAACATCACTACTCTGGATGGCTCTGACTTAGAATACGTGGACAACTACAAATACCTAGGTGTCTGGTAAGCCTGTAAACTCTCCTTCCAGACCCACATCAAACATCTCCAATCCAAAGTTAAATCTATAATTGGCTTCCTATTTCGCAACAAAGCATCCTTCACTCATGCTGCCAAACATACCCTACCAATCCTCGACTTCGGCGATGTCATTTACAAAATATTTACAAAATAGCCTCCAATACCCTACTCAACAAATTGGATGCAGTCTATCACAGTGCAATCCGTTTTGTCACCAAAGCCCCATATACTACCCACCATTGCGACCTGTACGCTCTCCTTGGCTGGCCCTCGCTTCATACTCGTCGCCAAACCCACTGGCTCCATGTCATCTACGCGACCCTGCTAGGTAAAGTCCCCCCTTATCTCAGCTCGCTGGTCACCATAGCATCACCCACCTGTAGCACGCGCTCCAGCAGGTATATCTCTCTGGTCACCCCCAAAACCAATTTTTTCTTTGGCCGCCTCTCCTTCCAGTTCTCTGCTGCCAATGACTGGAACGAACTACAAAAATCTCTGAAACTGGAAACACTTATCTCCCTCACTAGCTTTAAGCACCAACTGTCAGAGCAACTCACAGATTACTGCACCTGTACATAGCCCACCTATAATTTAGCCCAAACAACTACCTCTTTCCCTACTGTATTTATTTTATTTATTTTGCTCCTTTGCACCCCATTATTTTTATTTCTACTTTGCACATTCTTCCATTGCAAAGCTACCATTCCAGTGTTTTACTTGCTATATTGTATTTACTTTGCCACCATGGCCTTTTTTGCCTTTACCTCCCTTATCTCACCTCATTTGCTCACATCGTATATAGACTTGTTTATACTGTATTATTGACTGTATGTTTGTTTTACTCCATGTGTAACTCTGTGTCGTTGTATGTGTCGAACTGCTTTGCTTTATCTTGGCCAGGTCGCAATTGTAAATGAGAACTTGTTCTCAACTTGCCTACCTGGTTAAATAAAGGTGAAATAAATCAAATAAATAAAACACCTCAATTCAGGCAAATATGTACAAAAAGTATTTCAGCAGAAATTGTGCATTTTTGTGTCGCTTAATTTGTGAGAAAATGCACACATTTTTGTGCGACTTAATTCGTAGGAAAATGCACATTTTTGTGCGACTTAATTCATAAGAAATACATTTTGTAGGAGGGGGCAAACTTAGGTACAGTCTTTTGAAAGTTATTGGAGCAATGCATTTTGGACAATTGTGTTCTACACTGCCTTTTTTTGCGTTCCACATTTATATATATATTTTTAAAACATGTTAATAACCCAATATTGTCAATATTGCGACCTGTATGCTCTAGTCGGCTGGCCCTCGCTACATATTTGTCGCCAGACCCACTGGCTCCAGGTCATCTACAAGTCCATGCTAGGTAAAGCTCCGCCTTATCTCAGTTCACTGATCGCCATGGCAACACCCACCCGTAGCACGCGCTCCAGCAGGTGTATCTCACTGATCATCCCTAAAGCCAACACCTCATTTGGCCGCCTTTCGTTCCAGTTCTCTGCTGCCTGTGACTGGAACGAATTGCAAAAATCGCTGAAGTTGGAGACTTTTATCTCCCTCACCAACTTCAAACATCTGCTGTCTGAGCAGCTAACCGATCGCTGCAGCTGTATGTAGTCTATCGGTAAATAGCCCACCCAATTTACCTACCTCATCCCCATACTGTTTATATTTATTTACTTTTCTGCTCTTTTGCACACCAGTATCTCTACCTGTACTGGACCATCTGATCATTTATCACTCCAGTGTTAATCTGCAAAATTGTAATTATTCACCTACCTCCTCATGCCTTTTGCACACAATGTATATAGACTATTTGTTCTTTTTTTTCCTACTGTGTTATTGACTTTTTAATTGTTTACTCCGTGTGTAACTCTGTGTTGTTGTCTGATCACACTGCTATGCTTTATCTAGGCCAGGTCGCAGTGGTAAATTATAACTTGTTCTCAACTAGCCTACCTGGTTAAATAAAGGTGAAATAAAAAAATAAAAAAACCAGGTTGTCACCGAAATGCTTAAGCCATATCTGTCACGCATTCCCCCGGTACTGCTGCTCATTCCGTTCAACAGCTCCGGAGGTCTACGTCACCGGCCTTCTAGGTGTCACTGAACTGGATCATTACCACCAACCCCGGACTGTCTTGTCTCATTATGCACACCTGGTTCCCATTCCCCCTAGTATGTGTATTTGTGCCCTCTGTTCCCCATTGTCCTTGTGGATTATTGTTCCATGTCCATTGGTCTTGTGAGTATCTGTGCTCTGTTGTATCGGCTTTCTTGTTACCCTGTTTGTGTGCACTTGTTATTACGTGGCTCGTCCCATGTATTGTTATTATGGGTCTCTTCCCGTGTATTTTTTAGGCTTTACACCTCACTCTTTGTTTGGGTTACAGCCCTGTATTATATACATATACCTGTTTTGGGCTTCATCCCTGTCATGTTCATGACGTACTCAATTTTGGGTAGAGAAATAAAAAAACGTATTTTGTATTTCTCCACCTGTCTCCTATCATTATACAATGTTACAATATCAATGCAGTTAAACAGGTTCATGTAAAATAATGAATTATGTTGGCACTTCCAAGGCTGTTTCATGATGATTATTATGGTCGTGTCAATCATGTTATACAGTGCATTCGAAAGTATTCAGACCCCTTCCCTTTTTCCACATGATCTTGCAGCCTTATTCTAAAATGTATTAAATATATGTTATTCCTCATCAGTCTACACACAATACCCCATAATGACAAAGTGAAAACCGGTAAAAAAACAGAAATACCTTATTTACATAGTTATTCAGACTCTTTGCTATGAGACTTTAAATTGAGCTCATGTGCATCCTGTTTCCATTAATCATCCTTGAGATGTTTCTACAACTTCAAATCTAATTTTATTGGTCACATACACGTGATTAGCAGATGTTATTGAAGGTGTAGCGAAATGCTGGTGCTTCTAGCTCTGACAGTGCAGTAATATTTAACAAGTAATATCTAGCAAATTACACAACACATACCCAATACACACAAATCTAAGTAGGAATGAATTAAGACTATAAACATATGGACGAGCGATGCCAGAGCAGAACGGACTAGGATATAGTATAGAAAAACATTATATACATATGAGATGAGTAATGCAAGATATGTAAGCATTATTAACGACTATTTAACCATGTTAATCATTACTGAAATGAAAACTACAAACATTTAACCAGTTAAAGATAATGAATACATGAAAACAACAAATATTATATTAAAAATAATTCATGCAAAAGTCAAGAGTTGGCTATAACATGAGTACAAACAAAGTGAGTGTGTGTGTAAGTGTTTGTGTGCATGTATGTGTATTATGGTGTGTATTATAATTTCCCATCATAAAAATGTATCCCCATTCCCCAATCAAATAACGTAAAATAAAATAAAATCTGTATTTACCCAATCTGGCAACCCTCATAAAAGTCGACATAGCCTTGTATAAATTGCATTATGGAAGGAATGGTGTAATGTACACGAAAAAGTGGAGCCCTGTATTAAATGCATTATGAAGAAAATTGTGAAATGTAGATTCCACGAAATATGAAATGCATTATGAAGGAAATCGTGTAGACCTACTGTTGCCTTCATGAAAATAGGGCCTTTCTGATTACAAGTGCACCAGTATCCTAAAGTGTTAAGTGAAAACAAGCATAGAAATCAATATTGGCATTATTAAAAAAAACAACGTAAGGCTACTATTATATTATCATTATTTTGGTGACAACCTGGTTGATAAACAATATATACACGTTCATTTTTTTAATAAATAAATGTGGCACACAAAAAAGTCAGTGTAGACCACCATTGCCCATCATGTATTGCTCTAATAACTTTCAAAATATTTGTTCTGAAACACCCCCCCCCCCCCCTATTTTTTTTTTTTTTTTTTCCTATGAATGAAGTCACACAAAAATGTGTCTTTTCACAGAAATGCATAAAAATGCACAAAATCTGCTGAAATACTTTTTGTACATATTTGCACAAATTGAGTGTGATTTTGTGTTACTTATATATATATATATGTAGATTTTTAGCATGCTATATGAATTATGTTGAAATTTGTGTGCATACTATGTGTGTGACTATTTACACTGAGTGTACAATACATAAAGAATTACCTTCCTAATATTTAGTTGCACCCCCTTTTGCCGTCAGAACAATCTCAATTTGTCAGGGCATGGACTCTACAAGGTGTCGAAAGAGTTCCATGGTGTTAGATTTGTCGTTTTGAACATTAAGATATGAAATAAATAATAGGAAAGAAGCATAGAATCCAAGGAGAAAGAAACTGGGCCTCTGTAGAAAGACAGATAGCTGTGGAATGTGTTGGGGGGACGGGAGCAGAGCACCATGTTGATACAGGGGAGACAGATGGACATCTGTGGATTAGATGAAGGAGGGGTTGAGGTCAGCAGGTGAGGACAGATTCAGAGAGTAATAAGGGTTTGGTATCCTGTTGCCCTCTTTTTGTTGAACCATACATTCTAAGGATTGGAGAGAAGGCGTGTCTTAAGTAGGATGTATATAACTGTGATGGAGAAAAATGTTTTGGTGTCTGAATACAGCTGTACAGAACCTTTGGGAAGAATTAAATTTGGTTGAAGCTTCTCTGGTGTCCGTGAGTTATTTACTCTGAAAAATAAGAGCCTAACATCAGGGATGCTGGCCCATGTTGACTCAATGCTTTCCACAGTTGTGTCACGTTGCCTGGATGTCCTTAGGGTGGTGGACCATTCTTGATACACACAGGAAACGTTTGTGAGAAAACCCAGCAGTGTTGAAGCACCTGGCACCTAGTACCATTCACTGTTCAAAGGCACTTAAATCTTTCGTCTTGGCCATTCACCCTCTGAATGGCACAAATACACAATCCATGTCTCAACTGTCTCAAGGCTTAAAAATCCTTCTTTAATCTGTCTCCTTTCCTTCCCCTTGATTGAAGTAGATTTACTGTAACAAGTGACATCAATAAGTGATCATAGCTGTCACCTGGATTCACCTGGTCAGTCTATGTCATGGAAAGAACAGGTGTTCTTTATATTTTCTACATTCAGTGTACGTTGCCATACATCTCAATTCACCCAGCCCCCAAAGTAAGTATTTTCCTGGTGGCTTTGTTCTGGCATTAACCTGTGATGTTAATCGCCCATGTGCGTTTCCATCAGCCCACACAATGGAACTGCCTGCACATTTCCACAGCTCCACTTTAGGAATAATTGATATTCATGATGCATACTCATGCAGCTGAAAGTTTAATTCAGTTTACTTATGCAGAAAGATGGCATTCACAGCACTATGCAGTTTAGTGTGCCAGTGACTATGACAAGTTTCAAGTAAAAACATATATATTTTGTTTCAAATCCTGAAATGGGTAGGGTGTTAATTAGGATGTTTACATTTTCTTTGTCATTTTAAAGATCCTTTCCTCTTTTTCAGGAGGAGAATACACAGACATAAAACAGGTAAGACAACGGACATGTGTATCACACTGAGAGCTAAATGAAATCAAGCTGTTTGCTGAACCTGTAGTGTGTTTGTTGGTGAACTGACGGACACAACATTGCCAGTCATCATTGTCTGTCAGCCAGAACAAGCAGAGCACTTGCAGCACTATTCCCTGCTGTTGATGCGAGCAGCAGCAGCAGAAGCAGCAGTGAGAATTGCTCCAGGTTATGAATGTGGCATTTGAAATGGGACTGGCCAGTCTGGTGACTCCATGGGCTCAGATTATTGCCCCAGCATGGAGGCAGCAGCAGGAGGAGTATGCATGGCTTCAGCCCTTTCTGTCTGTTACGCGCCTCAGTACTGAATTGATTCGGAGAGGGATGGATGGTTGTGTTTTGATGTGTGTTTCATCTGCCCGGAGGCAGCATGCGTTCTGCGCTCTGCCTGTTTTATGTGTTAAAGTACGCTAATGCCTCCTGTATTTTCAACTGACATGAGTACTCTGACCTGCCGTGCCTCTCTTCTCAGTAGTTTTATAGATACAGTTGAAGTTGGAAGTTTACATACACCTTAGCCAAATACATTTAAACTCAGTTTTTCACAATTCCTGACATTTAATCCTAGTAAAAATTCCCTGTCTTAGGTCAGTTAGGATCACCACTTTATTTTCAGAATGTGAAATGTCAGAATTAATAGTAGAGAGAATAATTTATTTCAGCTTTTATTTCTTTCATCACATTTCCAGTGGGTCAGAAGTTTACATACACTCAATTAGTATTTGGTAGCATTGCCTTCAAATTGTTTATCTTGGGTCAAACGTTTCGGGTAGCCTTCCACAAGCATCCTACAATAAGTTGGGTGAATTCCTGCCCATTCTCCCTGAACGAGCTGGTGTAACTGAGTCAGATTTGTAGTCCTCCTTGCTCACACACGCTTTTTCAGTTCTTCCCACAAATCATTCATATATCTTTATGTACATATTATTTATCTCTTTACACTTGTGTGTATAAGGTAGTAGTTTTGGAATTGTTAGGTTAGATTACTCGTTGGTTATTACTGCATTGTCGGAACTAGAAGCACAAGCATTTCGCTACACTCGCATTAACATCTGCTAACCATGTGTATGTTACAAATATATTTGATTTGATTTGATTTGATTGAAGTCAGGGCTTTGTGATGGCCACTCCAATACCTTGACTTTATTGTTCTTAAGCCATTTTGCCACAACTTTGGAAGTATGCTTGGGGTCATTGTCCATTTGGAAGACCCATTTGCAACTAAGCTTTAACTTCCTGACTGATGTCTTGAGATGTTGCTTCAATATCTGAAGTGCACCAGTCCCTCCTGCAGCAAAGACCCCCACAACATGATGCTGCCACCCCCGTGCTTCACGGTTGGGATGGTGTTCTTCGGCTTGCAAGCCTTCCCCTTTTCCCTCCAAACATAACGATGGTCATTATGGCCAAACAATGCCATACAACTCTCCTTCCGTGGCCTCCAATTGCTCTTACATACGAGTAAAACTAAATGCATGCTCTTCAACCGATCGCTGCCTGCACCTACCCGCCTGTCCAACATCACTACTCTGGACGGCTCTGACTTAGAATACGTGGACAACTACAAATACTTAGGTGTCTGGTTAGACTCTAAACTCTCCTTCCAGACCCATATCAAACATCTCCAATCCAAAGTTAAATCTAGAATTGGCTTCCTATTTCGCAACAAAGCATCCTTCACTCATGCTGCCAAACATACCCTTGTAAAACTGACCATCCTACCAATCCTCGACTTTGGCGATGTCATTTACAAAATAGCCTCCAATACCCTACTCAACAAATTGGATGCAGTCTATCACAGTGCAATCCGTTTTGTCACCAAAGCCCCATATACTACCCACCATTGCGACCTGTACGCTCTCGTTGGCTGGCCCTCGCTTCATACTCGTCGCCAAACCCGCTGGCTCCATGTCATCTACAAGACCCTGCTAGGTAAAGTCCCCCCTTATCTCAGCTCGCTGGTCACCATAGCATCTCCCACCTGTAGCACACGCTCCAGCAGGTATATCTCTCTAGTCACCCCCAAAACCAATTCTTTCTTTGGCTGCCTCTCCTTCCAGTTCTCTGCTGCCAATGACTGGAACGAACTACAAAAATCTCTGAAACTGGAAACACTTATCTCCCTCACTAGCTTTAAGCACCAACTGTCAGAGCATCTTACAGATTACTGCACCTGTACATAGCCCACCTATAATTTAGCCCAAACAACTACCTCTTTCCCAACTGTATTTAATTTATTTATTTATTTTGCTCCTTTGCACCCCATTATTTTTATTTCTACTTTGCACATTCTTCCATTGCAAAACTACCATTCCAGTGTTTTACTTGCTATATTGTATTTACTTTGCCACCATGGCCTTTTTTGCCTTTACCTCCCTTCTCACCTCATTTGCTCACATTGTATATAGACTTGTTTATACTGTATTATTGACTGTATGTTTGTTTTACTCCATGTGTAACTCTGTGTCGTTGTATCTGTCGAACTGCTTTGCTTTATCTTGGCCAGGTCGCAATTGTAAATGAGAACTTGTTCTCAACTTGCCTACCTGGTTAAATAAAGGTGAAATAAATAAATAAAATAAAAACAGTTCTATTTTTATTTCATCAGACCAGAGGACATTTCTCCAAAAAGTAAGATCTTTGTCCCCATGTGCAGTTGCAAACCGTAGTCTGGCATTTGGACCCAAAATATTTGAATGTGGTTCCTTCAGGCGTTTGGAAATTGCTCCCCAGGATGAACCAGACTTGTGGAGATCTACAAAAAAAATTCTGAGGTCTTGGCTGATTTATTTTGATTTTCCCATGATGTCAAGCAAAGAGGCACTGAATTTGAAGGTAGGCTTTGAAATACATCCACAGGTACACCTCTAATTGACTTAAATTATGTCAATTAGCCTATCAGAAGCTTCTAAAGCCTTGACATCCCTTTCTGGAATTTTCAAGCTGTTTAAAGGCACAGTGTATGTAAACTTCTGACCCACTATAATTGTGATACAGTGAGTTATAAGTGAAGTAATCTGTCTGTAAACAATTGTTGGAAAAATGTATTGTGTTGTTCTTACCGACTTGCCAAAACTGTAGTTTGTTAATCTACTTCCTGTTACTCAGGCCCAGAAGCCAGGATATGCATATAATTGGTAGCATTGGATAGAAAACACTTTTAATTTTGTGGAAATGTTAAATAATGTATGAGACTATAATACAATTGATGTGGTAGGCGAAAATCCAAAGAAAAACCAACCAGAATTATTATTTTTTACGTCCCAGACAGCTATGCAATTCTAGCTCCCAGATTGCAATTCCTATGGCTTCCAATAAATGTCAACAGTTGATGTTCAAGTTTTCAGGCTTGTTTCTTCCAAAACGAGGAAGAATTTAGAGATTTGGTACAAAGAGTCACAGTGGAAAATCAGTCTGTCTAAAAATCAGTCTGCTCATTTTTGTTTACGCAATAATTGCAACGGAGGACACCAAGCGACCACCTGGTAGATGTAGTCTCTTATGGTCAATATTCCAATGATATGCCTACAAATACGTCACAATGCTGTAGACACCTTGGGGAAAACGTGGAAAACGTAAGCTGACTCCTAGCTCCTTCACAGCCACATAAGCAGTCATTGAATCAAAAAATGCGGCACTTCCTCATTGAATTTTTAACTGGGTTTTGCCTGTAACATCAGTTCTGTGGCACTCACAGACAATATTTTTGCAGTTTTGGAAACGTCAGAATGTTTTCTTTCCAAAGCTGTCAATTATATGCATAGTCGAGCATCTTTTCGTGACAAAATATCTTGTATAAAATGGGAACGTTTTTCATCCAAAAATTAAAAGAGCGCCGCCTATATCGAAGAAGTTAACCAATATAAGATACTTGTATGTTCATAAATGTTTAATATTACGATTATTTATTTGAATTGCGCGCCCTCCAATTTCACTGGATGTTGTTAATTAATAGGGATAGGCGTCCCGTCAGCGTTATTGCAGGTGCGGCGAAATGCTTATGTTTCTACCGCCAACAGTGCAGTAACACCTAACAATCCAAACAATTCACACAAATCCCCCAAAATGTTCATTAAGAAATATCAGAACAAGCAATGTCCGAGTCTGGAATATGTAGTGAGCTGCAAAAAGTATTGGGACAGTGACATATTTGTTGTTGTTTTGGCTCTGTACTCCAGCACTTTGGATTGGATACAATGACTATGAGGATGAAGTGTGGACTGACAGCTTTAATTTTATGGTATTTTCATCCATTTGTTTAGAAATTACAGAACTTTTTGTACATAGTCCCCCCATTTTAGGAGACCAAAATGTGTGTTAAAGTTAAGAATTTGGTCCGATATTCATAGCAGGTAATGACTACATCAAGCATGTGACTTTACAAATGTGTTGGATGCATTTGCTGTTTGTTTTGGTTGTTTCATATTATTCTATGCCTTATAGAAATGAATGGTAAATATTGTATTACAGTGCCTTGCAAAAGTATTCATCCCCCTTGGCGTTTTTCCTATTTTGTTGTATTACAACCTGTAATTTAAATGGATTTTTATTTGGATTTCATGCAATTGACACACAAAATAGTCCAAATTGGTAAAGTGAAATTTAAAAAATTACTTGTTTAAAATAATTCAAAAAAATTGAAAAGTGGTGAGTGCATGTGTATTCACCCCCTTCGTTATGAAGCCCCTAAATAAGATGTGGTGCAACCAATTACCTTCAGAAGTCATGTAGTTAGTTAAATAAAGTCCACCTGTGTGCAATCGAAGTGTCACATGATCTGTCACATGATCTCAGTATATATACACCTGTTCTGAAAGGCCACAGAGTCTGCAACAACACTATGCAAGTGGCACCACCAAGCAAGCGGCACCATGAAGACCAAGGAACTCTCCAAACAGGTCAGGGACAAAGTTGTGGAGTACAGATCAGAGTTGGGTTATAAAAAAATATTGGAAACTTTGAACATCCCACGGAGCATCATTAAATCCATTATTAATAAATGGAAAGAATATGTCACCACAACAAACATTCCAAGAGAGGGCCACCCACTAAAACTCACTGACCAGGCAATGAGGGCATTAATCAGAGAGGCGACAAAGAGCCCAAAGATAACCCTGAAGGAGCTGCAAAGCTCCACAGCGCAGATTGGAGTCTGTCCATACGACCACTTTAAGCCGCACACTCCACAAAGCTGGGCTCTATGGAAGAGTGGCCAGAAAAAAGCCATTGCTTAAAGAAAAAATAAGCAAACACATTTGGTGTTCGCCAAAGGGGATTTGGGAGACTCCTCAAACATATGGAAGAAGGTTTTTGGCCATCAAGGAAAACGCTATGTCTGGCACAAACCCAACACCTCTCATCACCCCGAGAACAGCATCCCATCACAGTGAAGCATGGTGGTGAGAGCATCATGCTGTGGGGATGTTTTTTTCTGCAGGGACTGGGAAACTGGTCAGAATTGAAGGAATGATGGATGGCCCTAAATACAGGTAAATTCTTGAGGGGAAACCTGTTTCAGTCTTCCAGAGATTTGAAACTGGGACAGAGGTTCACCTTCCAGCAGGAAAATGACCCTAAGCATACTGCTAAAGCAACACTCAAGTGGTTTAAGGGGAAACATTTAAATGTCTTGGAATGGCCTAGTCAAAGCCCAGACCTCAATCCAATTGAGAATCTGTGGCATGACTTAAATATTGCTGTACACCAGCGGAACCCATCCAACTTGAAGGAGATGGACCAGTTTTGCCTTGAAGAATGGGCAAAAATCCCAGTGGCTAGATGTACCAAGCTTATAGAGACATACCCCAAGAGACTTGCAGCTATAATTGCTGCAAAAGGTGTCTCTACAAATTATTGACTTTGAAGATGCACAAAAAATATTAAGCATCTTCAAAGTGGTAGGCATGTTGTGTAAATCAAATAATACACCCCCTCCCAAAAAACAATTTTAATTCCAGGTTGTAAGGCAACAAAATAGGAAAAATGCCAAGAGGGGTGAATACTTTTGCAAGTCACTGTATGTAATTTTCGAGTAACTTTTATTGTAAATAAGCATAGAATATGTTTCTAAACACTTCTACATTAATGTGGATGCTACCACGATTACGGATAATCCTGAATGAATCGTGAATAATGATGAGTTAGAAGATTACACAGACATAAATATCGTACTATTTGTTGTGTAGCGGGAATAATTTAAATGAGTTACAGTATGTCAGAAAAGGAGACCTGTCCTGCAATATGATTATGATTTAGGCCTATATAATAAAAGTTAAATAAACATATTAGATGACCAACGGCAAATGCATCTGTTTTATCATTAGACGTATGTTTTAATGTTTTTATTAGCCTACCGTTATTATAATTCCTGTGCATCAAACACCCCAAAATGAACACCCCATAATTTCCCCAAAATTAACAATAAGCCTATTTACTTGCAATAAGTTTATCCAATTCTAGAAGTTGTGCGCATGCATGGTTTGAGATCTTTGTGGAGAGGGGCACACTTGGATAAATACCAATCTCTGCAGGAAAACTGGCACATGCAAGGAGTATTTTTTTGTGCACACGCACCTTTGATAAATGCAGCCCCAGGACCTCTTCTCCTCTCTCTATGTGTGTCTCCCTCTGATTGGCCATGTGTATGTAGAATCTTATTGGTCTGGAGAGGAGACTTGGCTGTGACTGGAATGCAATTGTCACTGTGACTCTGAATACTGATCACTCACCATACCTGACTTAGTCTGGAAAGCATATTAAACTGGCTTTCTTTAAATTTATTTAACTTGTATTTAATCAGGGGAGCCCGATGAATGAACCATCAAATACATAAATGGTTAAACCATCTGAAATATTTCTATGAGAATTAGAAAACAACATACTGTACATTTAGTTTTTCCCGCATTATGTACCAATATTAAATCAACAAGGGCTTTCTGCAAGGCAACAAAATCAGATTGCAGCTGTAACAGCCTGGTCAACAGTAAGGATAGTAGCGTACATAACAGATGACTTTTGCAGGTTTTTTCAGATAGTACTTTACACCACTGTAAATAATATTGGTCTAAGTAAAAATACTTGAATGTACTGATTAAATTGTTTTTTGGGGGTATCTGTACTTTACTACATTCCCGATGAAAATGATGTACTTTTTATTCCATACATTTTCCCTGACACCCAAAAGTACTCGTTACATTTTGAATGCTTAGCAGGACAGGAAAATGGTTCAATTCACGCACTTATCAAGAGAACATCCCTGGTCATCTCTACTGCATTTGATCTGGTGGACTCTGATCTGGTGTTGGAGTGTGCCCCTGGTTGTCTGTAAATTTAAAAAACAAGGAAATGGTGCCTTCTGGTTTTTTGGAATTATTTATACTTTACTTTTGATACTTAAGTATATTTAGAACCAAATACTTTTAGACTTACTCAAGTAGTATTTTATTGGGTGACTCACTTACTTGTCATTTTCTATTAAGGTGTCTTTACTTTTACTCAAGAATGACAATTACTTACTTTTTCCACCACTGATTATTTATAGAAATAGAGGACAGGTCCCAAAATCCACCCCCAAAATTGCAGGTCCCAAATTGACATGGTTTGATTCTGCAGGAAATCACAGTTTAGCGCCTCTTTACACAACACTACTTTGACGACAGAAAGAGATACTTGTGTAGTGCAAAGAGATGGATCCAGTTTCAAATCTCTCTTCAAATCTCTCTTTTAGATTCAAATCTCTCGTGTGGGAAACATCTACACCACATATTTGTTATTTATTGAAAGTAACTCCAAATACAGTATCAGTCAAAAGTTTATGCACACCTATTTCCCTGAGCCTTCTTTTGCCATATTTACATACACAGCTCTGATTGGCGGATAGGATCGTCTAGACTGCACAGCCCCTTTAATACCAAATTATACATAGCCAAATTATAATTTAAAGGCTTTTATTGCATTAATCAAGTGTGCAACACTGTGCAATATGGTTTAGATGAGAAGCTCCTGTACAGTTTGAATTGCTGTCCTTATTTTGTTTGTCTATATAGTATGGTATTTATAGTATGCTAATAGCTGCACTCACATGAAGCAGGAATGTGGTTTTGGCCACACCATTGAATTTAATGTATTTATAAAGCCCTTTTTACATCAACTGATGTCACAAAGTGCTTATACAGAAACCCAGCCTAAAACCCCAATGAGCAAGCAATGCAGAAGCACGGTGACTAGGAAAAACTCCCTTGAAAGTCAGGAACCTAGAGAGGAACCAGGTCCTCTTCTTGCTGTGCACAGTGGAGATTATAAGAGTACATGGCCATTAAGGCCAGGTTATTCTTCAAGATGTTTAAGCGTTCATAGATGACCAGCAGTCAATAATCAACAACAGGTCAGTACCTCAGGTCAGGGTTCCATAGCCACAGGCAGAACAGCAGAAACTTGATCAGCAGCACTAGAGAGAGAGAGAGAGAGAGGGAGAGAGAACTTAAGATCACCAGATAGGAGAATTACACCAGATAGAACCGACTTTAGCCCCGGCACATAGACTATTGCAGCATAGATACTAGAGACTGAGACATGAAAGAAAAAAGCTTGCCAAAAGAGAGATCAGGGTCAAGAGTAATGCCAAGGTCCTTGTCAGCTCAGGGATTTGATCCAACAACCTTTGAGTTACTGGCCCAACGCTCTAACCACTCGGCTACCTGCCAAATACTAATGTTACTGAAGATTGATGAAGAACCTTCTATATCATCTCTAATGCAGTTTGACTATGCATGGTCAGAGACTTTCCATAAACATAAATTGGCATAAAAATAAAAAAGCAAGAGAAAAACTCTCATCTTGCTTTTTTGCACTATAGCCTAATTTATTTTGAGTTTAGTACTTGGCTAGGACTAGCAGATAAAGAGCTTATGGATGTTATGTTATGTGATGAATGGTATTGCCCTCAAAGCAGTTTAAGTTTAGTGTGTGTCAGCAAAAGAGGAATGGGAATGTATTCAGCAAAGATGATTTTTTCTCCTCTCCTTTGTTTATCTTGCACTCATAAGGAGAGAAGAACTCACTATAACTATAGGGTAATAGGGTAATATAACAGCTACCACCTGCCTCATTTTCATTAGACACAAACATCCTCACATCCTTCATGATACTATTCCCCAACAACATGTGATACACAACTGTTGTTATGTCTGTAACTGTCAAGGTATACTAGTCATGTTAACTTGTCAAACATGTTCTCACCAGGATCTGCCTAAAACCCAGTCTATTTGTATTTGTATGAAAAACCTTTGGGACAATTGTAAGGCTACTGTTGAGTTGCCATGTTTTGGTCTGTAAGTTTCATCTCCATGGATGATTCCTCCCCTCCCCCCTTGTAGACTGAAGGATGGCATCATGAGCCTTTAGAGTTACAGTTATGACTCACTCTCTCCCCCCCTCTCTCTGTGAGCATTATCTCATCAATCTAAAGAAAACTCCACCTCTTGAGTCATGATTTGTTAACGCTATATCTTATGTGTTTCATAGTGTATAAGTTAGTGCTGTAGTGACAAGCAGATAGCATTATGTACCATTGGGATCTAGTGGGGTAGCCATCAGAGGTGATGATTTCAATTCAAAGGGAAGCAAGGCACATACTCACTCTCTGATGGCTACTAGCTTTTGTTGAGTGGCTGATGTAGAGACATCTATCACTAAAGCCTTGGGCTAGGCCAAGAGGCTAACAGCTCCATCAATGCAAGCCTCCTCTATTGGCTCATACCGCATAGTAAAATTATCACAACAGAAAAATAAACGTTCAGTGCTTTAAGTACCTTTCATGGGTAGCCTATGCTCATTCAGCAACCTTTATGCAACCTTGGCTTCAACTGGAGGAAGCTTGACCTGTTGACCATGATGCAAACTTCACTTGATCAGCCTAATGCAGTTCAGGATAAACACATGCAGATGGCAGAAAAACCCCAACCCCAAAGACAACATCCAGAGTGTCAGTAGAGTTGCTGCAAGTGGTTGTTAATGCTGGTACCAACCTTTTATTGATCGTCACATTACTGTGCTGCAACCTATCCTTCTTGTGGAACCTCTGTCATCAGTTAGGCCTGAAAGACAACCTTTTTAGAGATACCTACAGTAGCAACATAAGCGTAGGAACAGAAACCTGAATGATGGGGGTAACAGTTCTGTTGGTGATCTGCTCGCACCATGTGTCCTCGGTTCCTCACTGTCTTGATGAGCCTTATGGTGGACAGCAGGAGATGGGCCAGATTTTGGCCGGGTTTTGGGCTCACCATGACCACCACAGGGCTGATGCCGGTCCTAACCATGACCAGAGGCTGGCCCAGGGAGAAGTAGAGGAAATAAATCCTGCCCCTGACAAGAGAGAGAAACACAGGGAACATGGATATTAGACAAGTACTGTCTGTACCTAATATATAGTTTAGACAGAAACACAGAGCAGAAACTATAATATTCTGATCACTATACAACATTTGAAATACCTATGCCTAGGTTTCTGCTATTGTTTGAGCCAAGACAGTTGGCATTCATTGGGGTTGCAAAGAAATAGTTTGTATATACTGCATCGTTCTGTATATGCTAGGCCTTACCTGTTCAGTGCCACCTCGTGAGGATAGGTGAGCAGGTAATAATGGTTTGGATTTATATAGCACCTTTAGGGCTGGGTGATATGGCCAAAATATCATATCACAGTACTTTATGTTTTTGATACGGTATTTGACAGTATTTTATGTTTTTGAATAATTCTAAGTAGTTCTAAATTTGCTTTATGGTCTTATGATAGCAATATATACATTCTAAGTGATTCCAATGGGTCTTTCTCCATTCTGATTGGTTTATTCTGTTCATTTCAACCCAAAAAATGTTTGTGCATTTGAGATCATTTCTCATTTGAAATCATTTTCACAATGCCACGTAGGTATGGGCAAAAAAACTAGGCCTTATTTTTAACCAAATGTTGCAATTATGATTTGACTTGCCATTTAGATGAAAACATTTGGGTGAACTGTTAGAATCATGGAAATAGAATGATTATTATAATTCTATAGTTAGAATATAATAGTGGGCACATTGAATACAGTGTTGACATGACAACAAATTAAAATGCTAGGGAGGAGTTATTGTGACAGTTTAGGGTCCAAAGTGTTTCTTAGGTGAACCTATAATCTTTGGCTACATGAAATGTTTCTTACTTGTAGCCAACATATTCATGCTTTGTCTATTCGTCTTTGAATCAGAAGATACTGTTGCACAAGCACCATGCTCATTAAGGCCTACACCAACACTGGCATCAGGCTGTGTTAGCTAGCTGACTCAGTACATTTATTAGCTAGCCAACGAATAGCAATTAGCATTAGCGTATGTTCCCAGTTTGCTGGGACTAGCCAGATTGCCTTCAGAATATAGCCACAGAAGATTTGGGTTTCCAATCATACAAGACAACAGTAATAAAGCACAGTTTCTCTGATTAAAACAGATAAAAACTCCATTCCAATTATTGTGTTTTTTAAGGCGTGTAAAAACCCACTTTAGACAGTGACCTTAGGATTTGATTCAATGTAATTATTCACCATTAGGTACCTCTTTTCTAACATAATAAAGGTCTTATGAAAAATTTTACCAATGCTAAAGTTTAGTTTATTGTATCCAACTGGTAGTAAAAACAGCACTACTGTGTGAATTCTTGGCTTTAGTTTAAGTATTACAAACTACTCTACGTTTTTTTTTTACCATAGTTCTAATGGGTCTTAAACAAGTGTTCACATCTCAAGGTGCTACATTACACTGCATTAAAACATCAAACTCCATTTGAATAACACTTTGTTTTTTGACATTTTATTAAACACTAGTAGAAATAGCGCTAGGTTATCAAGGAGCCAAATCGCTGTCTGGACAAGTTGGATTCCTACAAGCGTAGATGCCATAAAGGCAAATCCAGACTCGTATTTTACCCTTAGCGTCTCTCAGCGCCTCAGGTCATCCATCATTCCCAACACACCCATGGTGATTGGGTTTGGTGTGAAAGGAAGACCGGGGGAGAGGCAGTTTTTCATCCCTTAGCAGAATACTATTATGATGATGAAATGGGATGTTGCTGTTGACCTACACCTCTGTCACTCTGCTTTAGTCATCCCCTCACTCTCCAACACTATTTATGGCTTTTACAGACACTGTCCTCCAATCCATTCCCAAATGGTTTGTGCAGTACTATGCACTGTACCGTATACTGAAAGGAAGACTGCAGCAAGAGTAATGGAGTGTGTGTGTGTTTATTTTTGGAAATAGGCACACACAGAGGTTAAATAAAATTAGATGTTTATTAAAGTGAAAGTTTATCTAAAATCTTAAATGTTCTAAGTGATTCCATACATTGAAACTAGTTTGCCTTCTCCCACTCTCTCTCCCTACAGTCTAGAACTGGAAATCTGCACAAAAAAACGGGCTTGGCTCCATTGTCAGTCAAAGAGCGATTGAGAAATCCGCAATTTGTTAACACATTTTTAGTTGTTTTGAAAGCGTACGGCCGAATTAGCTGTTTTTATCGCACATACTCGGAGTCAGGAAATGTGTACTTTTCCACCTAAAACGATTGCGATTATTTTGTTATCATTATTTTATGTGGCCGACTGTAACAACAGCAGAAATAGGGCTAAAAGTAATTATATTGTTAGGATACTCATGACCATTATTGACAGTAGGGGGGACCAGACTACATGCAACCAAATAGGCCTACCCCAGGAGGTTCCTGGGGCCATGTGACTCACGCAAGGCTATATAGTTGTTATAAGCATGCAAGGCTGGAGCCTGGTTCCCATCTGAGGGTGAGGCACAGCAGGGGCTGGCCATGGCGCTAAAATAAAGTAAATGCCACTGCCGCCCACTACAAAGGAAAATGAAAGAGGGCAGTGGCACTTTGATGGTGTGACTGAAGACGAAGGCTATTGGAGGGGGCAGGGTGGAAGGACTACAGACCTATCACAGGGATCACACTACGCACAGGGGCCGTTCCACTAATGTACTGTCCATACCTTCAGCAATACAGCTGTCATTGAAAAGCATCAGGTTCATGATCTGGGAAATAGTCAGGGATAATCCCTACCACTAGACTAACATGTGTTTTGTTTGTGAGTGTGTGTGTGCGTGTGCGTGTGTGTGTGTGTGTGTGTGATTTAAAGAGACCTACACAGTCCTTGGTGCTGAAACACACTCCAGCCATAGAAACAATAGAGGCCATTGTTTAGCAAAACCCAAAGAGTGGTGTGTTGCCAGGGAACAGCACCTGTCATTCTTCCAAAAGCTCACAGTGAGATCAGTCCTTTTGAAGCAGTATTATTTTCAGCCTCTCCTTTTCCGTGTGGTCTGATCCACTATTGCTAGTGTAAGTCGCTCTGGATAAGAGCATCTGCTAAGTGACTAAAATGTTTCCAGGGATTCAGTTGGCATTTTGTGGAAGTTCTGTAGTTGATTGCTTTTTCATTATGATTTTCAAAATGTATGTGAGGCTGTTGCATTAGGTATAAGCAGCTCAAGGTTGTAAAAATATCTTAATTCATTAATAACGCAGTGAGAGCTAGTAGGCAAGCCTGTGTTATTTCAATAAAGCAGTGTGATGAGACATCCCCACTGTGTCTGTCCCTCTCTGTGTCTGTCCCTCGCCTCTGGATAAATGAAAATAGGTCTCAAACTGTGTCCTTCAAGTCTCTGTGTTTGCACAGTCATTAACCCAGGCTTGTGGTTGCTCTCCCTAGTTGAGCTGAAAGAAAAATCAGCTCTGGTCTTTTCTCTCCCTATTCCTCCCTTCATATCTCTCTGTTGTTTATCCTAGAGGCCTCTGCCTCTCAGTATTCACCTCAGAGAATGTGTTGCGTGTGGTGTGTATGTGTTATACTGTAGTGTCTGTGTGGGTTGGTCCAGTTGAGAGACAGGCAGGCGGGGATTCTGTCCATGTCTCTCTGCAGTATTGCTATAAAAGATTATGCCATATTCCACGTGCCCTGCTGGTGAGAGGTGAGAGGAGGAGAGAGCATGGATGCGAGAAGGAATACAAAGTGGCTGTGTGTTTACACGTGATCAGGGGTTATTAATTCCGCCAATTTTGTTAAAAAACGTTTCTTAAATGGAACAAAACAGGCGTAAACATACTTGAATTTGTCCAATAGAACTTTTGTTTGCAACTGTTGGACTAATGGCTACATCCTATATCAGCTAGATGCAGGCAAGAGTGTGCAAGGCGTTATTGAATGTCACTGTCTATCCAAACTTGTCTCTCGACCTGAGTGCACCTACATTGTAAACTTTCATTCACAGGCTATGTTGTAGCAACCTCATGATGGGTATAGGGAAAATTTGAGTATCATGTAGTAGCCTAAACCTATCGATGTTGCATTGAACTGGGTGAATGGAATATGAATGACAGTCATCCAATATGCTGTAATAGAAAGAAAAGGAAAGAAAAAGGAAAGAAATCATCCTTTCTCATCTTAAACGGCACTGACCGCCACTGATTTCTTCCTACTGGAAACTGTCTGCTTTGATGACAGGATTATTCAATATCTTTCTGTTAATCTGTGTTTTACAATTTGAGACAGGCAATAATAAAATAGCTACTATTTGAATATCATTTTCATCTCTGGCTTTGTCAATTAATGGGATATATTTTCTCAAGATGTTTTCCTTCACCTGGATCATTATTCTAATTCTCCTCTTGTCACGTTTGTTATAATGAGTGGACCAAAGCGCAGCGTGAGTAGAGTTCCACATATTTATTGAGGTCAAACAACAAATAAATAAACGATCGTGCAGTTCGTAGCGCACATAGCACTAAACAAAAACAATATCCCACAACGTAGGTTGGAAAAGGACCACACTAAGTATGATCCCCAATTAGAGGCAACGATTATCAGCTGCCTCTAATTGGGAACCACACTCACACCAACATAGAAATTAAAGACTGGAACACCCCCTAGTCACACCCTGACCTAAAACACCATAGAGAACCCTGAGAGCTCTCTATGGTCAGGGCGTGACAGTACCCCCAAAGGTGCGGACTGCGACCGCAAAACCTGAACCTGGATGGGGAGGGTTAGGGTGGGCAACTAGCGTTGGTGGCGGCTTCGGTGTGGGACGTAGCACCCACTCAGACTGCGGATCCGGCCATGAAGTTGGGATGAACGCCGTGCCCGGACTGGGCACCGGAGCAGAGGAAGGCTCCAGCCATGGAGCGGGACTGGACGCCGTGCCTGGACGGCACCGGCGCAGAGGAAGGCTCCGGCCATGGAGCGGGACTGGACGCCGTGCCTGGACTGGGCACCGGCGCAGAGGAAGGCTCCGGCCATGGAGCGGGATGGATGCCGTGCCTGGACTGGGCACCGGCGCAGAGGAAGGCTCCGGCCATGGAGCGGGACTGGTGACACACTCTTCAGGGCAAGTGCGGGGAGCCGGCACAGGACGTACCGGGCTGAGAAGGTGCACTGGAGGCCTGGTGCATGGAGCCGGCACAGTTTTCACCGGACTGATGACACACTCTTCAGAGTGAGTGCGGGGAGCCGGGCACAGGACGTACCAGGCTGGGGAGTCGCACTGGAGGCCTGGTGCGTGGAGCCAGCACAGGGTTCACCGGACTGATGACATGCTCTTCGGGACGAGGGCGAGGAGCCGGCACAGGACGTACCGTGCTGAGGAGGCGCTCTTCAGGGCACCAACATAGAAATGAAAGACTAGAACACCCCCTAGTCACACCCTGACCTAAAACACCATAGAGAACCCAGAGGGCTCTCTATGTTCAGGGCGTGACACTTCTGTTGGTATGGGGTGTGTCGGGGCCTCTGACAGCATCTGTTAAAGCAACGTTAAGAAATCTATTGCAGTTTTGGAGTTTCTCGCAAGATCTTTTTGTTAAAAGACAACAAAGAACTGTAGCTTGCAAGTGACTCATCACATAGTGCATGAAATATGGCTCAACACAGCTTTTGAAATAGCCTCTAATACGATCGTCTCCGTTGCACATCTGAAATGGAAAGTAGTTCCTCTTCTGAACAGAGGGGGTGATGGTGCTCTAAGAGGACTGCATTAGTCCACTCCTTGACTGGTAGTGAATGCAACTTCCAAAAATGAACACTCGGATTATAATAATATTATTTTTGATCTCGCAAACAATGTAAAGTATGTTTAGATAGGTGTAATCTAGAACAGTTTAGTGTTGCTGCCTGCACTGATGCTGTTGTACATCCTGTGTGTAGTTGAGAAATCCTGCAAGACAGACGTTGTACTGCAAGACAGACGTTGTCCAACCATGATGTATGGCGATTCTGTGTCAGTTATCAGACCTTTCAGATTGCATCATGGGTGTAGTTGTGTGGACAGAGTAAATATATATATTTTTTAATAATAATTAAATCTATCTTTTTCTTTGTTTTCCTTTAACCCCATCTCCCTTCCACAAATTGGAGTAAACTAATGGACAACAACATTTAGGCTTCTACTTCCAGCTTATACACACTATATACATTTTATGGACACAGTATATTTTACATAAGTTATCTTTTGTTTGTTTTTAGTCCCATCCTTCAGCTCCACTCAATTCCCTCCCTTTTATCTCTGAACACCATCCAGTATTTGCCATATATGTGCTGTAATGTTTCTCAAGGGTTCTGAACCTTTCCATTCTCATAGTTTCTACACATTGTAAATTAAAGATAAACATTTTCGCTAAGAGTATAAATATATTATTGATTAATTGACTATGACTTTTCAAATCACTCAGCAGTGCTATTTGTAGAATTAGCTCCAGGTAAATGTTGCAATTCTTCAGCCATTCCTGAACCTGCAATCAAAAACAAGCTACGTATGGACAGTACCAAAACACATTTTCTAATGATTCTGTCTCTTTGCAGCAACATCTGCAGAGGTGGGATGGTTGTATTACCCACATACAGTTGATGTCAGAAGTTTACATACACCTTAGCCAAATACATTTAAACTCAGTTTTTCACAGTTCCTGACATTTCATCCTAGTAAATATTCCCTGTCTTAAGTCAGTTAGGATCACCACTTTATTTTAAGAATGTGAAATGTCAGAAAAATAGTAGAGATTATTATTATTTCTTTCAGCTTTTATTTCTTTCATCACATTCCCAGTGGGTCAGAAGTTTACATACACTCAATTAGTATTTGGTAGCGTTGCCCTTAAATTGTTTAACTTGGGTCAAACGTGTCGGGTAGCCTTCCACAAGCTTCCCACAATAAGTTGGGTGAATTTTGTCCCATTCCTCCTGACAGAGCTGGTGTAACTGAATCAGGTTTGTAGGCCTCCTTGCTCGCACATGCTTTTTCAGTTCTGCCCACACATTTTCTATGGGATTGAGGTCAGGGCTTTGTGATGGCCACTCCAATACCTTGACTTTTGTTGTCCTTAAGCCATTTTGCCACAACTTTGGAAGTATGCTTGGGGTCATTGTCCATTTAGAAGACCCATTTGCGACCAAGCTTTAACTTCTTAACTTATGTCTTGAGATGTTGCTTCAATATATCCTCATCATTTTATTTCCTCATGATGCAAATCTATTTTGTGAAGTACACCAGTCCCTCCTGCAGCAAAGTACACCCACAACATGATGCTGCCACCCCCGTGCTTCACGGTTGGGATGGTGTTCTTTGGCTTGCAAGCCTCCCCCTTTTTCCTCCAAACATAACGATGGTCATTATGGCCATACAGTTCTATTTTTGTTTCATCAGACCAGAGGGCATTTCTCCAAAAAGTACGATCTTTGTCCCCATGTGCAGTTGCAAACCGTAGTCTAGCTTTTTTATGGCGGTTTTGGGAGCAGTGGCTTCTTCCTTCCTGAGTGGCCTCTCAAGTAATGTTGATATAGGACTTGTTATACTGTGGATCTAGATACTTTTATACCTGTTTCCTCCAGCGTCTTCACAAGGTCCTTTGTTGTTGTTCTGGGAAATACAGGTGTGCCAAGCATGTAGCGTCATACATAAGAAGACTTGAGGCTGTAATCGCTGCCAAAGGTGCTTCAACAAAGTACTGAATAATGGGTCTAAATACTTTTTTAAATGTGATATTTAAGTTTTTAACATTTGCAAAGTGTTGTAAAAAAATATTTTTTGCTTTGTCATTATGGGGTATTGTGTGTAGATTGAGGAGAAAAGGCGATTTAATCCATTTTAGAATAAGGCTGTAACCAAACAAAATGTGGAAAAGTCAAGGGGTCTGAATAATTTCCGAAGGCACTGTATATACAGTTGAAGTCGGAAGTTTATATGCACTTATGTTGGAGTCATAAAAACTTGTTTTTCAACCACTCCACAAATTTCTTGTTAACAAACAATAGTTTTGGCAAGTCGGCAAGGACATCTACTTTGTGCATAACACAAGTTATTTTTCCAAAAATGGTTTACAGACAGATTAATTCACTTATAATTTACTGGATCACAATTCCAGTGGGTCAGAAGTTTACATATACTAAGTTGACTGTGCCTATAAACAGCTTGGAAAATTCCAGAAAACGATGTCATGGCTTTAGAAGCTTCTGATAGGCTAATTGATATCAATTGAGTCAATTGGAAGTGTACCTGTGGATGCATTTTCAGGTGTACCTTCAAACTCAGTGCCTCTTTACTTGACATCATGGGAAAATCAAAATCAGCCAAGACCTCAGAAAAAAATTGGAGACCTCCACAACTCTGGTTCATCCTTGGGAGCAATTTCCAAATGCCTGAACGTACCATGTTCATCTGTGTAAACAATAGTACGCAAGTATAAACACCATGGGACCACGCAACTGTCATACCGCTCATGAAGGAGACGCATTCTGTCTCCTAGAGATGAGCGTACTTTGGGGCGAAAAGTGCAAATCATTCCCAGAACAACAGCAGAGGACCTTGTGAAGATGCTGGAGGAAACAGATACAAAAGTATCTATATCCACAGTAAACCAAGTCCTATATCAACATAACCTGAAAGGCCGCTCAGCACGGAAATTATAACAATTATAAAAAAATATTTAAAGAAATCTTGCATATCTTTAATTTAGTTCCACAATTAACTAATAATATGCGCAATAATGTTGGCAGTTCATACGAAGGGTTGTTACCTGTCACCAGGAATGGCATTACAAAAAATACATTTTTGGCAAGGAATTATTAATTTGGCAAACAATTATTATGATTCATCCTATTGTCCCTAACATCATTACGCTATAGCAACAGATGTGGGATACACACACACACACACACACACACACACACACACACACACACACACACACACACACACACACAGACATACTGTACACACTCCCCACTCTTCCACCACAAACAACCCCAAGCTCAGATGTTCAACAGTTGTTCCATCCCTGAGCCCAACTCAAGAGAAGACTTGTTGTGCAAGTTTATATACAGTTGGAGCTGTTTGAGAAGGCATGCAAAATTCAGCAAGATTAGGGAGATTTGATTAACCAATGTCAAGTCCTAGCTGATGGAGCTCAGATACACCCCTTTCCCCTGAACCACACACACGCTGGTCCCCCGTTGGGACCATTTTCCCAAGCATCTCTGTGCAGTCAGACCTTTTGATTCTTTTGTGCCACCAGGGCCACAGTAATTTGCCCCCTCTCTGATTCTCTGTGTGACCCCCTCCCAATGGGTTACTGCAGCTTGTGTTGCCAGCACTTCCACTACCTGGGTGGAGGCACCCCACCGGAATTCCCACTGGCTAGGTACAATATTTTCAAGGTTCTCATTAGCAGCTTTGAAAAATTCCTTGATTTGTTGTGCAAGTTTATATACAGTTGGAGCTGTACACCTAGGTGTCTGTAAAGTCCATGGAGAATAAGAGCACCTCCTCCCAGCTGCCCACTGCACTGAGGCTAGGAAACAATGTCACCACTGATAAATATATGATAATCAAGAATTTCAATTAGCATTTTTCTATGGCTGGCCATGCTTTCCACCTGGCTACCCCTACCTCGTTCAACAGCTCTGCACCCCCCACAGCAACTTGCCCAAGCCTCCCCCATTTCTCCTTCACCCATATCCAGACAGCTGATGTTCTGAAATAGCGGCAAAATCTTGACCCTTACAAATCAGCTGGGCTAGACAATCTGGACCCTCTCTTTCTAAAATTATCCGCCGCAATTGTTGCAACCCCTATTTCTAGCCTGTTCAACCTCTCTTTTGTATCGTCTGAGACCCCCAAAGATTGGAAAGCAGACGCGGTCATCTCCCTCTTCAAAGGGGGAGACACTCTAGACCCTAACTGTTACAGACCTATATCTATCCTACCCTGCCTTTCCAAGGTCTTCGAAAGCCAAGTTAACAAACAGATCACCGACCATTTTGAATCCCACCGTACCTTCTCCACTGTGCAATCGGGTTCCGAGCTGGTCATGGGTGCACCTCAGCCACGCTCAAGGTCCTAAACGATATTATAACCGCCATCGATAGAAGACAATTCTGTGCAGCCGTATTCATCGACCTTGCCAAGGCTTTTGACTGTCAATCACCACATTGTTATCGGCAGACTCAACAGCCTTGGTTTCTAAAATGACTGCCTTGCCTGGTTCACCATCTACTTCTCATACAGAGTTCAGTGTGTCAAATCGGAGGGCCTGTTGTCTGAACCTCTGGCAGTCTCAATGGGGGTGCCACAGGGTTCAATTCTCGGGCCAACTCTTTTCTCTGTATACTTCAATGATGTCGCTCTTGCTGTAGGTGATTCTCTGATCTACCTATACGCAGACGACACCATTCTGTATATTTCTGTCTCTTCTTTGGACACTGTGTCAACAAACCTCCAGATGACCTTCAATACCATACAACTTTCCTTCCGTGGCCTCCAACTGCTCTTAAATGCAAGTCAAACTAAATGCATGCTCTTCAACTGATCGCTGCCCGCACCTGCCTGCCCGTCTAGCATCACTACTCTGGACGGTTCTGACTTAGAATATGTGGACAACTACAAATACCTAGGTGTCTGGTAAGCCTGTAAACTCTCCTTCCAGACTCACATTAAGCATCTCCAAGTCAAAATTAAATCTAGAATCAGCTTCCTATTTTGCAACAAAGCATCCTTCACTCATGCTGCCAAACATAACCTAAAACTGACTATCCTACTGATCCTTGACTTTGGCGGCGATGTCATTTACAAAATAGCCTCCAACACTTTACTCAGCAAATTGGGTGCAGTCTATCACAGTGCCATCTGTTTTGTCACCAAATCCCCATACACTACCCACCACTGCAACCTGTATGCTCTTGTTGGCTGGCCCTCGCTTCGTATTCGCCGGCAAACCCACTGGCTCCAGGTCATCTATAAGTCTTTGCTATGCAAAGCCTCGCCTTATCTCAGCTCACTAGTCACCATAGCAACAACAACCCGTAGCACGCGCTCCAGCAGGTATATTTCACTGGTCACCCCCAAAGCCAACTTCTCCTTTGAACTCCTTTCTTTCCAGGTCTCTGCTGCCAATGTCTGGAACGAATTGCAAAAATCACTGAATCTGGAGACTTATATCTCCCTCTCTAACTTTAAGCATCAGCTGTCACAGCAGCTTACAGATCATTGCACCTATACATAGCCCATCTGTAAATAGCCCACCCAACTACCTCATCCCCATATAGTTTTTTTTTTGTTGCTCCTTTGCACCCCAGTATCTCTACTTGCACATTCATCTTCTGCACATCTATCACTCCAGTGTTTAATTGCTAAATTGTAGTTATTTTGCCACTATGGTCTATTTATTGCCTTACCTCCCTAATCTTACTTCATTTGCACACACTGTATATAGACTTTTCTTGTCACGTTCTGACCTTTATTTCCTTTGTTTTGTATTTATTTAGGATGGTCAGGGCGTGAGTTGGGGTGGGCAGTCTATGTTTGTTTTTCTATGATTTGGGGATTTGTATGTTTCGGCCTAGTATGGTTCTCAATCAGAGGCAGGTGTCATTAGTTGTCTCTGATTGAGAATCATACTTAGGTAGCCTGGGTTTCACTGTTTGTTTGTGGGTGATTGTCTATGTTAGTTGCTTGTGTCAGCACAGGTCTCATTTATAGCTTCACGGTCGTTATTTGTTTATTGTTTTTGTATTCAGTGTTCAGTACTTTCTTTAATTAAATATTCATCATGAACACATAACACGCCGCATTTTGGTCCTCCGATCCTTCTCGCCTCTCCTCTTCAGATGAAGAGGAGGACGACCGTGACATTTCTACTGTGTTATTGACTGTATGTTTGTTTATTCCATGTGTAACTCTGTGTTGTTTGTGTCGCACTGCTTTGCTTTATCTTGGCCAGGTTGCAGTTGTAAATGAGAACTTATTCTCAACTGGCCTACCTGGTTAAATAAAGGTGAAATAAATAAAATAAAATAAAAAAAGGTGGACTGGGACAACATTCCACAGACAACAATCAACATGTATTTCCATTGACTGCTTTCCTTCTAGAAACTGTAACTCTTTGCATTTATATTTTTAAGGCTTTTCTCTCGGCATGTCCAACCACTCCATTATCTCAGCCAATCAGGACTAGCCAGGGACGATCCTGTCTTTTTCCTTGTTTAGGTCGTTGCTTTCTCCTTGGCTAAACTAGGCTACTAATTCAAAATGTTTATTCATATTTACGGATCTCTTGCAATTTTTTTATAGATTTTTTTATCAAACGATCCTACTGTGGAGTAGGAACTAGCGTCAAATGCCTCATATCATGTAACCGGTCACAAATGACATTTCACTAGCTATGGTTATCAGACACAGCACACAGACAGCATAGCTGGAATCAAGGCTATATTCCCCCAGAGCAACATGTGTTTTCCTATCAGTTTAATCTTGTAAATATGATCGATTATGCAAATACTTTATCATGTTTTTCTGTCTTTAGCTAGTTCATACAGGACATATTAACACTGGTCAAGTTAGATGAAGACAAAGAGGATAATCATCAGTTGTCAAATGAAATACTTTTTTTATTCCCCATTTTTCTCCCCAATTTCATGCTATCCAATTGGTAGTTACTATCTTGTCCAATCGCTGCAACTCCCATACGGACTCGGAGGAGGCGAAGGTCGAGAGCCGTGCGTCCTCCGAAACACAACCCAACCAAGCTGCACTGCTTCTTGACACAATGCCCACTTAACCTGGAAAAACTGTACACCTGGCGACCGTGTCAGCGTGCGCTGCACCCGGCCCGCCACAGGAGTTGGACAGGAGTTGGGACAAGGTAATCCCTGCCGGCAATGAAAGACTTTCTAACATGGCTAACTAAAATCCAACACAGCGCCTGGGTATTCTTCTTTTTATTACCTCAGTCCACTTTAGATAGATACTACTGAATACGGCCCATTGCTCTGTGGCCCAGCTGTGGAGAAGACACGTCCTAAAGTCATATCTCCCTTGGAGGTTGTCTGATGAATCTCCACTCAATGACAAGAGCAAGCATTTGCAAGCGTCAGGCAGGCGAGTGGAGGGAGCAGACTGGTGCGGGCAGAACACTCCTATTCTGTGCATGTTTGTGATTTGATTAAGAACCTATGTCTAGCCTCAGTCCATTCTGGCCTAATTGAATAAGAGAAGGTGCGACAGGCACCAGGGCACCCCAACACCACAGCTGATAGATGGAGAACAGAGGAGTAGAGGTCACCCTGTACCACTAGATGTTCCTGGACAGGACACTTTGACCATGGTACAGAGGGCAGGTAGGAGGGGAATCCACTTATATAGAGGGCAGAGCAGAGGAAGGGAGAGGAAAAACGTGGGGTGGCCCATCCCTCATCCTTGGTTGACCTTAGGACAGGCTTAGGACCCACTCTGTCAGCAGATCAACTGACATACTCCACCAGCACCACGCCCTTTTCCAGCTTTCTGTATGATCAACATTTCTGCAAGAGATGCAAGTGTGTTTGTTTGGGTTTGACCTCTTTAACCTTTTGGTGTACTGGGTTACTTTTATATAGACTCATCTGACTTGACTGTAGGATAGGAAAAGGTCAATGGGATTCCAATAGGGGTAAGCTGATAAGTACAAGGTCAATACAGGTCATTATCTTACTTACACTGTTCAAACTTTTTGTCAGAGCCTTGAATCTGTCTGCTCCTGCTAAGGAATACAACATTTCCCTTGTGCAATATTAAGACTACTTGAGTAAAGGACATATTCTATTGAATAACTCAGTGAGAATACAACTGAGGATTTAAGCTGGCACAAGAAGTTACCTATTTAGGTTGGGGATTGAAATTGAGGACATCCCACTGGGCACACACTGGTTGAATGAATGTTTTTTCCACGTAATTTCAATAAAATTACATTGAACCAACATGGAATAGAAGTTGAATTGACGTCTGTGCCCAGTGGGATGTGGGTTCTTTCTTTCTGATAGCCTGGAAATTAATTTAGAATCAGTATAAGTGAGGAAGAGGAGCACCTGCTCGTTACCTGGGCAACGGAATGGTCGGACGCACCTTTCTCTTAATCTGAGGGAGATATGACGTACTGAGAGAGCGGAGTAGAGAAGTGAGGAGGAAAGGAAGGAGAGAGGGAGGTGGAGGGCAGGGATGTTTACAGATGGAAATGTACTCTTGCAAAACACATGCACCCTCCGTCAGCCTAGAGGGTTTAAAGAAAATAACTGAGGGAGGGAGGGAGGAAGAGAAAGGAAGGGAGGGAGGGAGGGGAGATGACTGCTCCCATTTCTTACTTGCTGTTGAACTCCGCTGATGTGGACAGTCTCCCCAGAAAGCCTCAGCAGCCCCTAGCTAGCAGGATGTCACAAAGAAAGAGGAGCTTCACTTTCGGAGCATACGGAGGGTAAGGTTGAAGCCCATTCGGACAAAAGATAACATTTACTCATGTCTGTCTCTCTGCATGCTAGAAATAGCCGGTGGGGGATAGTAATGGGGAGATGTTACAGACAGTAATACCTGGTATGGAATTCACTCCATCACTGAAGAATTGATGACTACTTAGGCCTGAGATCTAATGAGATCCCCTGTGGAATCATGCTTTACATCTTCAGCAGGCTAGCAGTGAAAGGATAATAACAAGGTCAGACAACAGTGTCTGCTCTAAACTACAGCTTGTTAGCGTCTATAGCTTGTTAGCGTCTATGATAAGTGCTGGAAGTTAATGAAGTGGTCTCATAAGGAGGTCAATGAAACCAAAACATCATTAGCTCTTAAATGACTTTGTCAATGTTTTGGTCAAGCTGCCCCCTTTCCTAGGTTTTAAAGACAAGGTCAACTTTACCAAAACAAAATAGTCATGTGTAGAAGAATCTGTTTAATTTATGACCAACTAGTGAGTTTTATTGTTTTTATTCTCAGCACCACAAAGATAGGAATGGTGGAGGTGTGTAATGTTTATTAGTTTGCCTTTGAGAGGTTCATGATAGGTTTTAGATTTGATTGTTTATTTGGAGAAATAAGTGCACTTCAACCTGTTGCTTTGGCTCTTTGGGGTAGAAGGATGCTTGGAATTTGTTGCATTGATGAGGTCAAGAGGACGCTGTAAAATGGGTCTATATGTTATGTACGGTTTCTGTGTAAAACACACTCTGATGTTACAATGAATTCAATGTTATTGTGGTCTGTGGATAGGAAACAGTATGGTGTATGAAGAGGTTAGCTAGACAGTGAATGTGGCTCATGCATTATACAGGTCTATTTCTACTGTAGATGTGTAAATGATACACTTCAGCACAGCACTGATGTGCATTCAATGAATGCAATGTATGATGCTGTGTAGACTAGTTGCATCGAAAACCCCTTGGGACTGGAATAACTATAACTTCCATCATTATGTTGACCCTGGCCTTGGGCACTAACAGCTACACTCAGGAAAACATCTCACTCACGAAACAGAGTACAACCTCACCACTTTGGCTGACCCTTAGGCACTGTGTGAATAGAACAGTACAGTGTGCGTCGAGTTCCATGGACACTGTTTGATTCAGAGTTGGATCATCAAAGCTGATAATCCTCCAGACCAGCATCAACCGATTGTTTAGGCTCTACATGCTATGGTTGGCACTGTAGTGAATTCTATGGAGAGAGGGAGATTCTTAGGATGTTTAGTTTATACAGCTATAGACGTGGGGGAGGAACCACATTCACATGATGTGTTCGCCCACATACACACACACACACACACACACACACACACACACACACACACACACAGTGAGGATGTGCTCTGAACTATGGAGCACATTAGATGACCGCCATATGCACTCTGAGAAATGGACCTTGTCTCCTCCAAATTAACATTTTATTCTTCTCTTTCATTTTTCTGTCACATCTTTATAACTGCATGCATCTTTTCATACACAGCATCCCCGAGCACATAAATGTTTAATGGAACTCAGGACATAGGAGAAGAACAATACATAGGGACATTATTTTTTTTATTTTTTTATTTCACCTTTATTTAACCAGGTAGGCTAGTTGAGAACAAGTTCTCATTTGCAACTGCGACCTGGCCAAGATAAAGCATAGCAGTGTGAACAGACAACACAGAGTTACACATGGAGTAAACAATTAACAAGTCAATAACACAGTAGAAAAAAAATGGGCAGTCTATATACAATGTGTGCAAAAGGCATGAGGAGGTAGGCGAATAATACAATTTTGCAGATTAACACTGGAGTGATAAATGATCAGATGGTCATGTACAGGTAGAGATATTGGTGTGCAAAAGAGCAGAAAAGTAAATAAATAAAAAATAAAAAAAACAGTATAAAAACAGTATGGGAATGAGGTAGGTGAAAATGGGTGGGCTATTTACCAATAGACTATGTACAGCTGCAGCGATCGGTTAGCTGCTCGGATAGCTGATGTTTGAAGTTGGTGAGGGAGATAAAAGTCTCCAACTTCAGCGATTTTTGCAGTTCGTTCCAGTCACAGGCAGCAGAGTACTGGAACGAAAGGCGGCCAAATGAGGTGTTGGCTTTAGGGATAATACTAATACAAAGAAATGTTGTCTATAAACAAGACATAAAACACAACAACACTGTTTAGGGCCTCTTTTCTCAGAGCCTTCGAAGCGTTAAGATCATCATTAGAACCTTCTTACGATGTATCTTTAGTAGCCAAGGTGTTTTCCAGAGCCTTGGTTAGTAATGTGGCTCTTAAAAACCTTTGCCGTCTACAAGTGATCCAGACCACTCGAAGAGCAGCCAAACGGCATCATTAGAATCCTTTTTTCTCTTCCACATCACTTTATTCAGATCTCCGCTAAATGTAGAGTCAAGATGTTTAGGCTTTCTGTCTGACTGTGACTGCCGATCTCCTCAGAATGAGGTTTACTCCAAATACAAAGTTGCCAAATTATTTGCAATTGTTACAAACAAGTGAAGCATAAAATGATGCTTCAAATGAAAACAGAGATGACGGCATTAAAAGATGCAAAGGCTACGTGGGTCTATATAGGCCATTTCAATTATATTTAAATCGATGTCATGTTCAATCAATTGAGTTATATTTTGGGATTTGCAGCAATATGTTTCAACGCATGCGCAATGATGTACCCAATCTATGATTTAGTGCAATATTATTGGGTAAGCATAATAAACCGCCTCAATAACCTATTTCAGCCATAGGTGGTAATATCTCTCTAGGAGCTGATCCGTCATCAGTATTGTGGAATAAGTCTAATGTTAAGGTACAATTTGAATGGAGAAAGCTGATCCGAGAGCTGCGCTGCTTTTCTTACGATCCTATGCGTATGGACACATGGTTTAACAATGCACCTAGCGAACGTTCTCTATGCGTGTTTCTTTGGGAAACACTCTTAAAAAGTTAGTGGGTAAATAACGATGCATCTGATACGACGATCATTGTACTGCTTAAGTTACATCGCAACTGGTAAACGAGACCCAGTTCAGTCTCATGGTTCAAAAGCCTATACTCCACCCTTTTGCGTACACAGTGTGGGCCTCAGGTAAAAATAAGGAATACTGTATGTCATGGTGAAAAGCCATGCTGTCATAACTGTACTGTATGTACTTGTTCAGGCTGGACAAGGTTTTCTGTTTGTTTTCTTTGACTGTATGCTTTTAGTATCAAGAGAAATCCTTGAGAGGAGAAAGGCCCTGAAAATTCAACCACGGACATCTCAACCTTCAGTTTAGTCAATAGCTGTATTGGACTCCATTCTACAGAGAAGTGAAAAGACCTGCAGGGATTGTTTTTTTATTAATTAGAAATCCTTTGAACATCACTTAATTGACACTTAATATTGAGAAACTATATGAAGTAATAAGCATAGTCACTTTGCTTTAGGGATTGTCCATTCCTAACATAGACATAGGCTACACATTGAAAGGTTTGTTTGTGTCTTTGTTTGTGACTGCACATATTTCAATTAGATCTTTAGTTTTATTCAAGGAGAAAATATGAAGACTGTTGCCGTGACAATGCCCCAACTTTCAAAAGAAGCTGTGAAAGGAAATTACAATAAATAGCCTAGGCGACAAATGCATTGCTGTCAGGAATAGAATTCAGGCCACAAAATCACTTATCTTTATGTGTTCTGTCTTTGCGGAAATTACTTTGTCACACGTACACAAAAAATAGAAATTGCCATTAGTAGATAATGCTTCCTACAGCATGTTCAATACTATAATACATGCCGTAATTTCAAACCGGAAGATTTAATCAATGAGAAACTAGAAATGCATGACATCTATTTGGGCCACGCAAAATACAATTTTTCATATGGCATTTTATGCTCTGTTTTGAGGGTATAATTTAGCACAGGCCATAATTTTGGGTAGATGAAGATGTAAAAGAAAATGATCCATATTTTAAATGGGAGGAACCGCATAAACACCTAGTATATTTAAGGAGTGTCAAAAAAACTCATCTTACCGAAAACTATCCTTTCATCTCTGACATTTGAATGTTATTGTCGGTTTACACTTTATAGTACCACACCCTCTCAACACAGAGAGGTTAGAGGGGAGAAGATGAGGACATTGACCTCTTGCACATACAGAAAATAGCTATTTGATGCAGGTTAGGTGTGTATTCTCCATTCAGTGAATAGGGCTGGAGTTGTGTTTGTAAACTGAACATTTGGACAAGTACACTAAATACTGGTGTGTGTTGACATCACTGTGTAAGCTGTTGGCTACTGAAAACGGTCATTGTCTAGCCAAGTGCAATTACACACACACACACACACACACACACACACACATGCATGCATGCATAAACACGCATGCACGGACACATACAGTTGAAGTCGGAAGTTTACATATACCTTAGCCAAATATATTCAAACTCAGTTTTTCACAATTCCTGACATTTAATCCTAGTAAAGATTCCCTGTCTTAGGTCAGTTAGGATCACCACTTTATTTTAAGAATGTGAAATGTCAGAATAATAGTAGAGAGAATGATTTCTTTCAGCTTTTATTTCTTTCATCACATTCCCAATGGGTCAGAAGTTTACATACACTCAATTATTATTTGGTAGCATTGCTTTTAAATTGTTTAACTTGGGTCAAACGTTTCAGGTAGCCTTCCACAAGCTTCCCACTATAAGTTGGGTGAATATTGGCCCATTCCTCCTGACAGAGCTGGTGTAACTGAGTCAGGTTTGTAGGCCTCCTTGCTCGCACACGCATTTTCAGATCTGCCCACAAATTTTCTATGGGATTGAGGTCAGAGCTTTGTGATGGCCACTCCAATACCTTCACTTTGTTGTCCTTAAGCCATTTTGCCACAACTTTGGAAGTATGCTTGGGGTCATTGTCCATTTGGAAGACCCGTTTGTGACCAAGCTTTAACTTCCTGACTGATATCTTGAGATGTTGCTTCAATATATCCACGTAATTTTCCTGCCTCGTGATGCAAATCTATTTTGTGAAGTGCACCAGTCCCTCCTGCAGCAAAGTACACCCACAACATGATGCTGCCACCCCCATGCTTCACGGTTGGGATGTTGTTCTTCAGCTTGCAAGCCTGGTTATAGATACTTTGTAGCTGTTACCTCCAGCATCTTCACAAGGTCCTTTGCTGTTCTGGGATTGATTTGCACTTTTCGCACCAAAATACATTCATCTCTAGGAGACAGAACGATGTCTCCTTCCTGAGCAGTATGATGGCTGTGTGGTTCCATGGTGTTTATACTTGCGTACTATTGTTTGTACAGATGAACGTGGTACCTTCAGGCGTTTGGAAATTGCTCCCAAAGATGAACCAGACTTATGGAGATCTACCATTGTTTTTTCTGAGGTCTTGGCTGATTTCTTTTGATTTTCCCATTATGTCAAGCAAAGAGGCAATGAGTTTGAAGGTAGGCCTTGAAATACATCCACAGGTACATCTCCAATTGACTCAAATGAGGTCAATTAGCCTATCAGAAGCTTCTGAAGCCATGACATCGTTTTCTGGAATTTTCCAAGCTGTTAAAAGGCACAGTCAACTTAGTGTATGTAAACTTCTGACCCACTGGAATTATGATACAGTGAATTATACGTGAAATAATCTGTCTGTAAACAATTGTTGGAAAAATAACTTGTGTCATGCACAAAATAGCTGTCCTAACCGACTTGCCCAAACTATAGTTTGTTAACAAGAAATGTGTGGAGTGGTTGAAAAACGTGTTTTAATGACTCCAACCTAAATGTATGTAAACTTCCGACTTCAACTATATACTGTTTACATGCAATTTTGCACACGCTCACGTTTTATCCATACATTTACAGATAACAACACGCTAACATTTAAACAAGGTCATTTGCATAGAAATACATGCTCCCAATGCCAGTGAACACACACACACACAGAGTGAACACACACACACACACACACACACACACACACACACACACACACAAAGATAAAAGTGTCATGCAAGACACAGTTTGATTCCCTAGACGAACCTCTAGGCTTTGCAGGCTTTAGATATCACTGTCTAAGACATGCTCGTTGCCATTTATTTGATGAGACATAAATAAATATGTTTTTTACTCTTATGGTTGGTTTGATACCATGTTCTGTATTTTTATTGTTGTTTAGATCTTTTATTGTTATGGTGCCTGCCCGGTAACATTTACAGCCAGTGTGTTATGGTTTATTATTTTGCCATTCAGTAATATTAGTGTATTTAAAAAGGGTTGACTGTTCATAGTATATGAGTAGGCCTACATGCGAGTCCCGTGGTAGAATGTTGTGACATTGTTTTTGTGTAGGTGTGTTTTCCACTGTGGAATGTTAACACCAAAACAGAGGTTATTCCTCAATCAGCAGAAAGTAGAGCAGAGATACCCCTGAAAGACAACCTGATATTTTTATTCCTATCAGTCAAACACAAAACGGGAGAAAGAGCATGGCCATTTCCTGTTGTCACACACGACGAGGTGGGACGACTTGTTCGTATGATCAACTAATGGTACGATCCTGCGAGGTTTGTTTAAGAAATTACACAGTTGGTACTGGTTATTGGATTGTTAAGCAAATGTTGAATTTTTTCACATTACTTATCTCATACTAGAAGTCTCTCGGTAGTTCCTCTTCTCCTCAGCCATAGTTACTCATATCTTCAGCCATTTAGAGACCAAAAAGAGATCCCAAGGGAAACCATGGCTCTTCTCTACAGACTGAACCTTCAGCTCTACTGAGCCATCCAGTAGCACCAATACATCTAAAGCATGTTGCACCACTCAGGATTTCTCTGATTCTTTCCGTCAGAGACTGCTGGGTATTTGATTGCCTGTTTGTTATTTTCCATGATGGATGGCTTTCATTTGAGTTTGATTTGCTATGAATGACAATGTAATTTGTTTGATTGGCTTAGTATTCAGGGGGGCAGGGATAAGTGGTGATTAGCAGTTGATCGATTGACCCATTTTTAGCATTTATTCAGCATCAACCCCACGACGGCTCCTGTGATTGATCCAGGCAGAGCATTTGCCAGTTTGATTTGTATGCAGCGCTGTAAATGTAGTCAGAATTTAAACCGCTCTTTTCCTACGTGCAAACACCACAAACAAATCCATGGAAAATTTGCCAAGATGATAAAACGGGATGTTGCTCCCTCTATCTCATCAACCCTATTTGCTATGGTTTTTCTCATATCTTGGCTGGGTGGGCTACGGCTGAAAACACTTTCATTTGAAGTGTGCCGGTATTACTGAGTGGGTTTGTGTAATGATGTGCCAGCCTTGTCAGGGTATTACAGTGGGCTCTGACTGTCTGACTGGCACCTCAACCAGTCTGCCTACTCACCTAGGAGACTGTGTCAGCCTCGGCCTGAGAGCGTGCCCATCGGCTGGTTGGCAGGCAGAGGAGGGAGGGAGGTAGAGATGGAGGGAGAGAGAGAGGAGAAGTGGTGAGAGGAAATTATAGACTCATTCATCTGGTGCCATAGGGGTCCATGGAGGTTGATTCTGTTTTAAATACACACTATGATTAAAAGTCCATTCTGAATTATGATTTTTACAGGTATATTAATGTTGTAGATTTTATTTTCAGCCAAAATTGTCCCAGATGCTTTCACCTCATAGTTTCACCTAAAACTCTGTTTTGATATTGTAGTCTTTGGTTAATGCGGTGTTCTAGACACTTCATCAGTCTTAGATGACCTTACACACTCAGTGGGACCCCGTTGATTAAACCAGACCAGGTGAAGTGGGAGTGGGACAGAAAACTGATCTACTATCTCTCTTTGTTCTCTCTCTTTCTAGTGTCGACAAGACCTTTTCCAGGACCAGAAGTCTATGGTGAGTTTACTCTCCTCTTTGACATTAAGAAATTTGGTTAATGTTGTGTGGGATAACTTAATTGTATGCATAGTTGGTTCTAGATCACTCTTAAAAGTACTGTAGATTACCATAGAGTTTTTAAAGATAGAGGTCACCTCATAGCTTCCTTTTTCCAGTGATGCTGTCCACCCCTGGTTAAGTACTGATTACAGTCAGAATAACAGGGCATGAAACATCACATGGATGTCAGCCAATGTCTTTATTTACTGTTTATATTGTACCAAATATGTCTATGCTCAATGTTCCATCCTGCTGTTGTAGCCACGCTTGGGTTTCCTTAGTGAAGTGCTACATCAGACAGTTACATACACTGAGAGTATACAACATTAGGAACACCTTCCTAATATTGAGTTGCACCCCTTTCTGCCCTCATAACAGCCTCAATTTGTCGGGGCATGGACTCTACAAGGTGTCGAAAGCGTTCCACAGGGATGCTGGCCCATGTGGACTCCAATGCTTCCCACAGTTGTGTCAAGATGGCTAGATGTACTTTGGGTGGTGGTCCATTCTTGATACACACGGGAAACTGTTGTGCATGACCCAGCAGCTTTGCAGTTCTTGACACAAACAAGCTGGTGCACCTGGAACCTACTACCATACCCCTTTCAAATGCACTTCAATCTTTTGTCTTGGCCATTCACCCTCTGAATACACAATCTATGTCTCAATTGTCTCAAGGTATAAAAATTCTTATTTAACCTGTCTCCTCCCCTTCATCTGCACAGATTTTAGGTGGATTTGACAAATGACATCAATAAGGGATCATATTTCTCACTTGGATTCACCTGGTCAGTCTATGTCATGGAATGTTTTGTATATTCGCTGTATATTGACAGTGAGGAAGTCTAATGTCATGGCTGTGGATCAGGGCATCTGGTAACAAAATTAATATTGAGAAGGAGGGCCATGTAATATTCCGTCCTTGGCAGTATGAGAAAAAGACGTGTGAATGCAGCAGGAGAGGGGTGTAGATGGGGGGGGGGGGAATAGATGAGCAGAATGATTCTGCAGAATCATCAGACGGTAAAATTTAGCCCGTACTTCTGCTGAACTGAATTAAGAGGGGACTGGGGGTTAATTCTGTGCCGTGTTCCAAACAGGTCTGTAGCGCATGCTAATGTAGCGGGAGACCAAAGGGAAGGAACGCCTTCTAGCCACTGAACAGTGCAGCTCTGAACAGGGCTCTCGCTGCACTCAGTAAGTCATTATGTACTGGTGAATACTATCAGCCTCTACGTACAGGCAGATGAAAATCCCAAAGTCATGAAAGCCTTGTTTTTTTAGGTTTGTTTGTGAGAATTTCTCTTATTTCTTAAAAATGAAACTAACATTGATCTGCATTTATTAAATTCATTCATCACTGCTATCAATCATTTAGAAGGGCATGTATGACTTACTAAGAAGGGGTTTAATCCTCAAGTCATAGGAAGGATGTCCGGACTCCATCTACATTATACAGGTCTGATAGGTGTCACTGTGTAAGACTAGCAGCTTTTCGGTCAGAATTACGATAGCAGGTCTAAATCAGACACAGTATGCCATCGCATCCCTCTTGAATCCATCATAGCCTCAGTCATCCTCTCTCTCAGCAGCCGGCGAGGTGTGTGTGTGTGTGTGTGTGTGTGTGTGTGTGTGTGTGTGTGTGTGTGTGTGTGTGTGTGTGTGTGTGTGTGTGTGTGTGTGTGTGTGTGTGTGTGTGTGTGTGTGTGTGTGTACACGTGACAAGGGGACTATGTCCAAACACTCAGTCACTGTCTCTCTTGCTTTCGTTATTATGGCAGCAGTGATATTGGTGGATCGTTCTGCAAAATGAGTGCCTTTTTGCGTCCCTTTGATATTGTACGGTGAAATTGTGCACAAATATTGCACTTTAAAAGCCTGTTATATTAAAAGAAGTGCCCTTTAATATTAAATGAAGTGCCCTTTAATATACCACATGAAAATTCAATAAATCAGATTTATTTATATGAATAAAGACTTGCTAAAGTGCCAAAGAAAATTATCCAAATGTAGATTTTGCTATAGCCTTGTTCTGTTCAATGTCCTCTACATACACTACAATGTCCAAACGTATGTGGACACCTGCTTGTCAAACATCTCATTCCAAAATCATGAGCATTAGCATGGAGTTCAACCCCTCTTTACTTCTATAACAGCCCCACTCTTCTGGGAAGGCTTTCCACTAGATGTTGGAACATGTCTGTGGAGACTTGCTTCCATTCAGCCAAAAGAGCATTAGTGAGGTCGGGCACTGTTGGGCGATTAGGCCTGGCTCACAGTCGGCTTTCCAATTCATCCCAGAAGTGTTTGATGGGGTTGAGGTCAAGGCTCTGTGCAGATCAGTCAAGGTCTTTCACACAGATCTTGACAAACTATTTCTGTATGGACCTCGCTTTGTGCATGGGGGCATTGTCATGAAAGAGGAAAGGGCCTTCCCCAAACTGTTGCCACAAAGTTGGAAGCACAGAATTGTCTAGAATGTCATTGTATGCTCTGGTGTTAAGATTTCCCTTCACTGGAAATAAGGGGCCTAGCCCGTACCATGATAAACAGCCCCAGACCATTATTCCTCCTCCACCAGACTTTACAGTCTGATTTTTCCATCGGACTGGTGATTGATTCATCACTCCACAGAACGCATTTCCACTTCTCCAGAGCCCAATGGCAGCGAGCTTCACACCACTCCAGCCGACGATTGGCATTGCGCACTGTGATCTTAGGCTTGTATGCGGCTGCTCGGCCATGGAAACCCCTTTCATGAAGCTCCCAGGGAATAGTTATTGTGCTGACGTTGCTTCCAGAGGCAGTTTGGAACATGGTAATGAGTAATGCAACCAAGGACAGACTATTTTTACGAGCAACACACTTCAGCACTCGGAGGTCCAGTTCTGTGAGCTTGTGTGGCCTACCATTTTGCGGCTGAGCCGTTGTTGCTCCTTGACATTTCCACTTCACAATAACAGCACTTACAGTTGATCGGGGAAGCTCTAGCAGTGCAGAAATGTTATGAACTGACTTGTTGGAAAGGTGGCATCCTGTGACAGTGCCACATTGAAAGTCACTGAGCTCTTCAGTAAGACTATTCTTCTGCTAATGTTTGTCAATGGTCATGGATTGCATGGCTGTGTGCTCACTTTTACACACATGTCAGCAACGGGTGTGGCTCAAATAGCTGAATCCACAAATTTGAAAGGGTGTCCACATACTTTCAATTGTGTGTATACAGTGCATTCGAAAAGTATTAAGACCCCATGGCTTTTTTCAAATGTTGTTACATTACAGCCTTAGTCTAAAATGGATTAAATGAAACATTTTCCTCATCAATCTACACACAATACCCCATAATGATGAAGCGAAAACAGTTTATTAGAAATGTATGCACAGATGTGGGGAAGGGTACAAAAACATTTCTTCAGCAAAAACACAGTGGCTTCCATCATTCTAAAAATGGAAGATGTTTGGAACCACCAAGACTCCTCCTAGAGCTGGTCGCCTGGCCAAACTGAGCAATCGGGAGAGAAGGGCCTTGGTCAGGGAGGTGACCAAGAACCCAATGATCACTGACAGAGCTCCATAGTTCCTCTGTGGAGGTGGGAGAACCTTCCAGAAGGACAACCATCTCTGCAGCACTCCACCAATCAGGCCAGATGGAAGTCACTCCTCAGTAAAAGGCACATGACAGCCCACTTGGAGTTTGCCAAAAGGCACCTTAAGGACACTCAGACCATGAGAAACAAGATTGTCTGGTCTGATGAATCCACGATTGAACTCCAAGATTGAATTCAAAGTGCCCTGGATGGTGCCCTGGCAATATATCCACATAATTTTCCTGCCTCATGATGCCATATATTTTGTGAAGTGCACCAGTCCCTCCTGCAGCAAAGCACCCCCACAACATGATGCTGCCACCCCTGTGCTTCACGGTTGGGATGGTGTTCTTCAGCTTGCAAGCCTCCCCCTTTTTCCTCCAAACATAATGATGGTCATTATGACCAAACAGTTCTATTTTTGTTTCATCAGACCAGAGGACATTTCTCCAAAAAGTATGCTCTTTGTCCCCATGTGCAGTTGCAAACCGTAGTCTGGCTTTTTTATGGCGGTTTTGGAGCAGTGGCTTCTTCCTTGCTGAGCGGCATTTCAGGTTATGTCGATATAGGACTCGTTTTACTGTGGATATAAATACTTTTGTACCTGTTTCCTCTAGCATCTTCACAAGGTCCTTTGCTGTTGTTCTGGGATTGATTTCCACTTTTCGCACCAAAGTACGTTCATCTCTAGGAGACAGAACACGTCTCCTTCCTGAACGGTATGATGGCTGTGTGGTCCCATGGTATTTATACTTGCATGCTATTGTTTGTACAGATGAACGTGGTACCTTCAGGTGTTTGGATATTGCTCCCAAAGATGAACCAGACTTGTGGAGGTCTACAATTTTTTTTCTGAGGTCTTGGCTGATTTCTTTTGATCTTCCCATGATGTCAAGCAAAGAGGCACTGAGTTTGATGGTAGGCCTTGAAATACATCCACAGGTACCACTTCAATTGACTCAAAATGTCAATTAGCCTATCAGAAGCTTCTAAAGCCATGACATAATTTTCTGGAATTTTCCAAGCTGTTAAAAGGCAAGTCAACTTAGTGTATGTAAACTTCTGACCCACTGGAATTGTGATACAGTGAATTCGAAGTGAAATAATCTGTCTGTAAACAATTGTTGGAAAAATAACTTGTGTCATGCACAAAGGTGATGTCCTAACCAACTTGCCAAAACTATAGTTTGTTAACAAGAACTTTGTGGAGTGGTTTAAAAACGTGTTTTAATGACTCCAACCTAAATGTATGTAAACTTCTGACTTAAACTGTATATATTTACATACACATACATACATACATACATACATACATACATACATACATACATACATACATATACACCTTTTTATATACCTTTATTATTCCCCGCAAACCCTACCACCCCTCCAAAACAAGCTACATATGGACAGTACCAAAGTAAATGATCCAATGACTCTGCCTCCTCCTCGTAGAAAAATCTGCAGAGCTGGGAAGATTGTTTCCCTCATATAAATAAAATTATATTGGTTGCAAGAATTTTTTGAATCCGGTGTCGTTTTGCTTTTCAATTCACAAAAATCTCTTGCCAACTATTTTGAAATTTATTTGGCCCAGCTGTCAGTATTTTGGTCCTTAAATGAAACTGGTATATATTTTTATTTATCACAATTTTCTTTAACCATTTTTGGTCTTTAATGCAGGGCCGACGGACAAGTTCCTTACTTTTCCCACCTTCCACTTCCATTTTTCTGGTAATGCTTCAATTAGTTAGTTGTAATTTTGGGTAGAGCAGACATTTCCACATGTCTGAGTTAGCTGCATGTGTGACATAACTCCACCAGTTCGATGTATGATACAATTTCCAAAGATTATTCCTTTTATTTATTTTTTTTATCGAAAAAATAATGTTGTTAAGTTCAAAAGAATACTAGATAGAAAATATCTACCACCCTTCAAACCAATTAGGGTTCAGAACTTAAAAGCTTAATTATCTCAGAATCATCTTTTTGCAGGTAAAACCTTAAGGTCCCAAGCTCTCAATGTCCTCCTGTGGATCCTCTGTGACTTCTAGGAAGATTTTAACCCTCAAAAATTTCTCCAAGTTTTCACCATCACTGTAAAGCCATAGTTATTTTGTTGCTTTGACAATGTCATTTCTGAAGATTATTATTTATTTCATGTTACTAGTGATTATTTTTAATCTAAAAAATACACTCTCCCTTATTTTAAGGTCAACCCGGTTACTGATCTCTCGTTTTAAAGGGATACTTCAGGATTTTGGCAATGAAGACCTTTATCTACTTCCCCAGAGTCAGTTGAACTATTTGGTTACCATTTTTATGTTTCTGCGTGCAGTTTGAAGGAAGTTGCTAACTAACATTAGCGCAATGACTGGAAGACTGTGGGTATCTGCTAGCATTGGCTCACAAAACGACCTCTAACGTCCTTCATACTGGACACAGAGGCATAAAAATGGTATCCACAAGTTCATCTGACACTTTGCAAGTAAAATATCCCGAAGTATCCCTTTAATATGGTGAAACTATTCTCTTTTAAATATTGTTTTCAAACGAGACATTGGACATCTAATAGTCAAATCATAGCATAAAAGCAGTTGAGCTGGTTCCAGACTTTATGGCCATTTTCTGGTGTTTTGTGGTAGAAAACTGAGTGGGTCAAGCATAACACATCAAACCTGTTACCCATAGATAGACAGGCTAGAAATGTTTTAACAATTGAAATATGTTTGTGAAGCTTGCATTCAAATGCTCATCACTATTGCACATAACAAGCTTACATTCCCTCTGTCACAAGAGGATTTATGTCTGATTTAAGATGAAGTCGTCAACCCTGGTACTTTATTTGGCACTTAATAGACACTATAGGTTTTTAACAAAGTTACACAACTCAAAAGGCACCTAATTGGTGGAATGACCCTGGTAACCTGACACTCACTACCCACTTACATTTAATTGAGTTGTCAACTAATGTGAATTCAACCCAAAATCATTGGATTTAGGTTTAAAGTTGTGGGGGGAAAAAGTTCCTTTACGTTGATATGACATGTACCATTTAGCAGATGCTTTTATCCAAAGCGACTTACAGTCATGTGTGCATACCTTTTACATATGGGTCCCTGGCGGAAATCAAACCCACGAGCCCTGGCGTTGCAAGCACGATGCTCAACCGACTGAGCCACACAGTACACGTTGATGACTTTTTGCATATCCTGTCAGTTTTCCACATCGATTCAACATCACATACATTTTTTTTGTTGAATTGAAATGCAAACAATGTTGATTCAACCAGTTTGTTCCCAGTGGGTAAACCCAATCCAGTAAACCCAATCCACCTCGGTTCATCCCTCAGTGTATGTGTGGCAAGTGCCCTCTAGTGGTTCATTATCAATCATCTCCATCTCAGACCGTCTACCCCTCAATAACTGTTTTGGGGTAAGCCAACATACTGTATATCTTACAAAATCCTTTCAAGATGTTGAAATTCTAACAACATAATGTTCTGTAATGAAACAGTTGTAAACTTTATTACTCTTGATTATGGAACCGCTTACCCTCTAAATCTTTTTCACTGCCATGCTGAAAATATAACCATCTCGACTCTTCTGAATGTCATGACATTTTTAGAGTTAGTCTTAGCTGTGCTTTTGGAAATAACACTTCCCCAAGGACATAACCCAGCTATAAGCAATGGCAAGAACTTTGTCCTCAGTGTGTGTGTGTGTGTGTGTGTGTGTGTGTGTGTGTGTGTGTGTGTGTGTGTGTGTGTGTGTGTGTGTGTGTGTGTGTGTGTGTGTGTGTGTGTGTGTGTGTGCATGCTTGTGTGTATTTGCAAGTCAATGAGCCCAATGGGTATCACCTCTGACTGCTGCCAAAGCCTTGTTCCCGTTCAGACCCCAGAGCGCTGTGTCATGAAGTCATGAAGTACTTGTCTGTGGTGAGTGATGAGGAGGACTTCATTAACAGGATGTTCCCCCACTCCACCCTACCGCATGCTGGTAGTAGCAGCAGCATGTCGTGAGGGAAAAGCTGAACTGTGTCACAGTGTGTCTCACCTGTTAAACTGCTCTCTGTAGTCCCCTTGGCATCTCTAATGGCACAGAATGAAGAGGAGGACGGAATTTGCTCATTCAATTGCTAATGGGAGTGCTTAGGATCCTGATTACTTGACTGATTCTGATTATGCATTGGAATGGGGTCTGGTTATTTTGGGTACTGTAAGTCACTGAGCATGTACTCTTGGCCTCATGAGGACAACAGAGAAAGCTGAACATTCATTAAGCATTCCGTTTGTCTAAGTGGTGATCCAGACGGGTGTCGTGTCTACACAAGTTAGATCGAACCCATTCTACTGTATGACCTCCATTACCACGAGGGGACACTGGTGGAGATTGTACACGCTTAGAAAAAAAGGTTTCCAAAAGGCTCATTTGCCTCGCCCCATAGGAGAACCCTTTTTGGTTCCAGGGAGAACTTTTTGTAGTTCTAGATAGCACCTTTTTTACTATGTGTAGATGTCTTTACACTTCACTTTTAGTCAAAGTGCCTTTTCTGTTTAATGCATAGTAGAGAGCAGGCAGCTGTAGGCACACACACACATCCACCCATTTCCAGATTTGTAATTTACACCAATCATACCCTGTTAAAATAATGTCCCACCCCCACATTACCACTCAAGTATGAAATATTATATGACCAACTTGATATCCCCCATCTTCCCTGCTATAGTTGTATAGGCTAATGTAGATACTATAGGGGAAAACTCCCCTGTCCTCAGTATTTGTCTCCACCGTAACACTTACCTTAATCATTGCAATAAGAGAAATTAGAATTGAATTGAAATCATCATCTACTTACATCATCACATCTTTAGGAAGATGATGTGTTGAAGGGTGACAAAGGAAGGGAGCTGTCTAATGTGATTTCCCTCCCCATTCCTTTTAATGACTCAATGCCAATCCATCACATTACCTCTCCAGTTTCCCCCTCATATCCGATGACATGATAATGCATGGGACTGTGAATACCATCCAATCATGCAGGTAAATGTTTCTCAGTGATACCACATACACCACATGGCCAAAAGTAGGTGGAAACCCCTTCACATTTGGATTTGGCTATTTCAGCCACAGCCGTTGCTGACAGGTGTATAAAATCCAGCACACAGCCACGAAATCTCCATAGACATTGGCAGTGACTTTCAATGTGGCATAGAATGCCACCTTTCCAACGAGTCACTTCGTCCTACTAGAGCTTCCCCCGTCAACTGTAAGTGCTGTTATTGTGAAGTGGAACTTCTAGGCGCAACAACGGCTCAGCCACAAAGTGGTAGGCCACACAAGCTTGAAAATAAAAGAGAGCCGCACACTCTAGGAGCTCAGATGCAAAAATGTAATTACCAACGTTTCGACAGCCAAGCTGTCTTCATCAGAATGGGACTCACAGAATGGGACCACTGAATGCCAAGCGTCGGCTGGAGTGGTGTAAAGCTCGCCGCCATTGGACATTGGAGCAGTGGAAACGCGTTCTCTGGAGTGATGAATCACACTTTAACATCTAGCAAGCCGACTGATGAATCTGTTTTTTAAAATTGTAGTTAACTAGGCAAGTCAGTTAAGAACAAATTCTTATTTTCAATGACGGCCTAGGAACAGTGGGTAAACTACCTGTTCAGGGGCAGAACGACAGATTTGTACCTTGTCAGCTCAGGGGTTTGAACTTCCAACCTTCCGGTTACTAGTCCAACGCTCCAACCACTAGGCTACCCTGCCACCCCACTTTAGCAGATGCCAGGAGAACACTACCTGCCCAAATGCACAGTGCCAACTGTAAAGTTTGGTGAAGGAGGAATAATGGTCTGGGGCTGTGTTTCATGGTTCGGACTAGGCCCCTTAGTTCCAGTGAGCCAGGCCTAATCGCTCAACATCAGTGCCCGACCTCACTAGTGCTCTTGTGCCCGCAGCGATGTTCCAACATCTAGTGGAAAGCCTTCCCAGAAGAGAGTAGGCTGTTATAGCAGCAAAGGGGTGACCAACTCCATATTAATGCCAATGATTTTGGAATGAGATGTTCAACTAGCAGGTGTCCACATACTTTTGGCCATGCAGTGTATGACTAAGAAATGCTTCCTTCGCGTGTCTAGTTGAGTGGATTGAAGAGGAAACTCATTTCGCGCATCAGTGTTTTCTGTCCTCTTCACCACCTCCCTTCCATCCGTAGAGGCTTGTTATGAATTGTGTTGATTTGCGGCATCTTTCTGCATTAGCATGTGAGAGTGCATTCACTTAGCTGTGATCTAGTTAATCAGTCAGAGTCCCTCCACTAAGGTTCCATACATTCATGCAATTAATCGATTAGATGAAACTCATTGAGGGAGTAATGTCCCCTGCAGTTGTGAGCCTTCCCTATAGTCATTCTCATCTAATCAAGGGTTGTTGTAATCTGTTTAGTATGAGCTCAGGGGATTGGCTAAAGGAGCTACCGCTAGATGAATTGAAGTGTGTAGGCTACCTCGATGAAGATACAAAGGGAATGTCAATTTCAACTTGTTATTAGTGCGTTGTCATGCCTTTGTCATTCACAGACTAATTAATGCGTCAGTCAGAAGGATCTGGCCTGGTTTGACGCAGTTTGAAGAATATTGTCCACCCACTTGGAACAATGAAATTAAACTATTCACAGTTCTTATATTGTTCTTATTCAAATCCCAGTGCTTTGGGCATTGTGTGCATCAGCATAACAATACCTGAATGATTCAGATCCATCTCCAACAGTTCTTTTGAAGCCAGTTTCTATATTTAACTCTGCTGCTTTCATCTGGTGGTATATTCATTGTAGAATAGCGTATGGCTGGCCTTGCTGTTTGCTGCTGCTGTTGGAGTATAATGCACTTCAGTCAGCCACTGAGGTCCACCTGGAGCACCTGCTGAGACCACTGGCTGTCCACTTAATGACAGTAATCACCCAATTAGTCACCTTGTCAGCAGAGGAAAAGCCACATAGCGAAACGTCTGAGCGTAGCTCCCCCTGGACCAAGACCAGTGAAGAGCAGAGCAGAACAGAACAGTACACTGAAGCACACGGACAAAGGATCACCTGGGTTAGGCTGGGGCTCATTACGGAGCAGAGCAGCCTCGCTTCATCCCCAGAGGTCCGGGTGACTGGAGCTGACACTGTGAAATGAACCAGGATGCTGCTGCCTGCCTGTGTGTAATCACGTTGAGCTGCAGGGAACTGGGGAAAGGGGCAGCATTCTGGTCTGACTCCACACTGTGTTTCCAGCACAGGGCTGCCAAAATCAATGGAGGTAGAGTTCCAAACACAATGTAATTATGAGAAGCAGAGGAGGGAGGCAGGGTTGACAGAGTTCTCGTTTGCTGTGCGGCAAGCCATATGTAGTCCTAGTCCCAGCAGACTCAGAGGGAACGATGAGTCAGAATTCCACAGCCCCAGGACAGGCCAGACAGGACTTACTTATTCTGATGAAGTTACTCCTTCAGTCACACTCAGTGAGGAGGCCATTGCCCCTCTCCTCACCGCTCTCTGCAACATACTCAATATAGTGTCTGTGCCTCCGGCAACAATTTATTTGAATAAATCAAATCAAATTGTATTTGTCACATGCTTTGTAAACAACATTTGTAGACTAACAGTGAAATACTTACTTATGGGCCCTTCCCAACAATGCAGAGTGAAAGAAAATAGAGAAATAGTAAAAAAGTAAAACATGTAATAATAAATACACAATGAGTAACAACAACGTGGCAATATACACGGGGTACCAGTACAAAGTCGATGTGCAGGGGTACGAGCTCATCTGGAGATGCTTCTACAGACTATCATTAACATTTCGACTAACTATCAACTAACCCAAGCCCCTTATCCTAACCGTAAATTAAACCTACCTTAACCCCTACCCTAAACCTTATTCTCACCCTTTTGTAGGATCAATCCCCCACAATCTTTTTTTAAAGATTTATAAAATTGCTAAATCTTCTCTCCATCCCATGGGAAAATGTGTAGAATTGCAGAAAAATGTACTCTAAAACATCAATTGTTTTCTTTCCGCTGTCAAATTATTTTGCCTGCAAGGTAGAGTAGCAACACATTTTCTTTTAAGGCCCTGTCATGCCAAATAGTGTCCCCCTGCCAAAAATTATGCAAACAAAGCTGATTTCCGTGACAATTTCATGTTTAAACAAGTTTTTTGTTCAGCTAATATCATGAAAACATTACGTCAAGCTACTTGTGGGTACCTTGTTATTATTTTAACAACATGAAATACATGTCTTAAACGTTGCTACATTTCGGAAATAGCAAAGAAAACGTGTAATCAGCTTGACACATTGTTACTTACCTTACAGATCACAAAGTCAGTGAGTTTCCACGCCATCCATATGCAAATACATTTCATTCATACACTGGCGTGTCTGGCTAGCATGTTTTTATTTTAAGCTGCCCTTCCCTTATCTACACTGAAATAGTATTATTTCAGTACTCCTCTATTATGCTGCATTTTCTTTCAATCTCTCCTATCTCATTAGTACCCCCTTGTGGTTGAATATGTGCATTCGGAAAGACCCCTTGACTTTTTCCACATTTTGTTACCTTATAGCCATATTCTAAAATTGTTTAACAAAAACGTTTCTCCTCATCAATCTACACACAATACCCCAAAATGACAAAGCAAAAACAGATTTTTAGAAATGTTCGTAAATGTATGAAGAATTAAAAACAGAAATACCTTATTTAGATAAGTATTCAGACCCATTTTTATGAGACTCGAAATTGAGCTCAGGTGCATCCTGTTTCCATTGATCATCCTTGAGATGTTTCTACAACTTGAACTAAATTGAGTCAACATGATTTGGAAAGGCTTACACCTGTCTATATAAGATGGCGCCGGAGAAGAAGGCTGCCGTTTTACGTGTCCCCAACCGCTACTGTTTCTTATGAATGAAAATAACTTCAGGACTGCGATTACTCACCACGGACTGGCAGAATCCTTTTTTTCCTTTAACGAGTCTGACGAGCCCGATGTGAATGATATACTGCTCTTCCGGGACAGTCCCAGATGCCTGTGATTTGCGTGAAGAGAAGGCGGAGATAAAGGGGCCAAAGGGTGGGCTGCCTTCTGAGAATTCGTAGGCGATTGAATAAACTCCCACTTCCTTCCATTCTGCTAGCAAACGTGCAATCTTTGGAAAATAAAATAGATGACCTACGCGGAAGACATTCAAAACTGTAATATCTTATGCTTCATGGAGCCGTGGCTGAATGACGACACTATCAACATAATGCTGGCTGGTTATACGCTGTACCGGCAGGATAGAACAGTGTCATCTGGTAAGACAAGGGGCGGCGGACTATGTATTTTGTAAATAACAACTGGTGCACGATATCTAAGGACGTCTCGAGCTATTGCTCATCTGAGGTAGAGTATCTCATGATAAGCTGTAGACCACACTATCTACCTAGAGAGTTTTCATCTGTATTTTTCATAGCTGTTTTACATACCACCACAGACTGAGGCTGGCACTAAGACCACATGAGTTGTATTCCGCCATAAGCAAACAAGAAAACGCTCACCCAGAGGCGGCACTCCTAGTAGCAGGGGACTTTAATGCAGAGAAACCAAATTTCTATCAGCGAGTTAAATGTGCAACCAGACGGGGAAAAAACTCAGGACCTCCTTTACTCCACACACAGAGGCGCATACAAAGCTCTCCCTCGCCCTCCATTTGGCAAATCTGACCATAATTCTATCCTCCTGATTCCTGCTTACAAGCAAAAATTAAAGCAGGAAGCACCAGTGACTCGATCAATAATAAAGTGGTCAGATGAAGCAGATGCTAAGCTACAGGACTGTTTTGCTATCACAGACTGGAATATGTTCCGAGATTCCTCCGATGGCATTGAGGAGTACCACTTCATCAATAAGTGCATCGATGACGTCTTCCCCACAGTGACCGTATGTGCATACCCCAACCAGAAGCCATGGATTACAGCCAACATCCGCACTGAGCTAAAGGCTAGAGCTGCCGCTTTCAAGGAGCGGGACCCGGAAGCTTATAATAAATCCCGCTATGCCCTCCGAAGAACCATCAAACAGCCAAAGCGCCAATACATGGCTAAGATTGAATCGTACTACAATTGCTCTAGCGCTCATCGGATGTTGCAGGTCTTGCAAACCATTACAGACTACAAAGGGAAGCACAGCCGAGAGCTGCCCAGTGACACGAGTCTACCAGAAAAATTAAATAACTTCTATGCTCGCTTCGAGTCAAGTAACACTGAAGCATGCATGAGAGCACCAGCTGTTCCCGGAAGACTGTGTGATGACACTCTCCGCAGCCGATGTGAGGAAGACCTTTAAACAGGTCAATATTCACAAGGCCGCAGGGCCAGACGGATTACCAGGACGTGTACTGCGAGAATGTGCTGACCAACTGGCAAGTGTCTTCACTGACATTTCAACCTCTCACCATCACCTCTCACTACTCCACCATCATTAAGTTTTCCGATGACACAGCAGTGATAGGCCTGATCACCGACAATGACGAGACAGCCTATAGGGAGGAGGTCAGAGATCTGGCTGTGTGGTGCCAGGAGAACATCCTCTCCCTCAACGTGATCAAGACAAAGGAGATGATTGTGGACTACAGGAAAAAGGAGGACCAAGCACGCCCCCATTCTCATCGGTGGGTCTGTAGTGGAGCAGGTTGAGAGCTTCAAGTTCCTTGGTGTCCACATCAGCAATAAACTAACATGGTCCAAGCACACCAATACAGTGGTGAAGAGGGCACGACAAAACCTATTCCCCCTCAGGAGACTGAAAAGATTTGGCATGGGTGCTTAGATCCTCAAAAGGTTCCACAGCTGCACCATCGAGAGCATCCTAACTGGTTGCATTACTGCCTGGTATGGCAACTGCTCGGCCTCCGACCGCGAGGCACTACAGGGGGTAGTGCGAACGGCTCAGTACATCACTGGGGCCAAGCTTCCTGCCATCCAGGACCTCTATACCAGGCGGTGTCAGAGGAAGGCCCAAAAAATTGTGAAAGACTCCAGCCACCCTATTCATAGACTCTCTCTGCTACTGGATGGCAAGTGGTACCGGAGTGCCAAGTCTAGGTCCAAGAGGCTTCTAAACAGCTTCTACCCCCAAGCCATAAGACTCCTGAACATCTAATCAAATGGCAACCCAGACTGTTTGCATTGTCCCCCTCCCCCTTTTCACCGCTGCTACTCTCTGTTGTTATCATCTATGCATAGTCATTTTAATAACTCCATGTACATGTACATATTACCTCATCTAGTCGGTGCCCCCGCACATTGACTCTGTACCAGTACCCCCCTGAATATATTGTTATTTTACTGCTGATATTTAATTACTTGTTACTTCTATTTCTTATTTTTATCCATATTTTTTTAAACTGCATTGTTGGTCAGGGGCTCGTAAGGAAGCATTTCACTGTAGATTTACACCTGTTGTATTCGGTGCATGTGGCTAATACCATTTGATTTGATGAGGTGGAAGGAATTGTCCGTAGAGCTCCGAGACGCGATTGTGTTAGCACATATCTGGGGAAGGGTACCAAAAGATTTCTGCAGCATTGAAGGTCCCTAAGAACACAATGGCCTCCATCATTCTTAAATGGAAGAAGTTTGGAACCACAAAGACTCTTCCTAGAGCTGGCTGTCTGGCCAAACTAAGCAATTGGGGGAGAAGGGCCTTGCTCAGGGAAGTGACCAAGAACCCAATGGTCACTCTGACAGCACTCCAGATTTCCTTTGTGGAGATGGGAGAACCTTCCAGAAGGACAACCATCTCTGCAGCACTTCACCAATCAGGCTTTTATGGTGAGTGGCCAGACAGCAGCCACTCCTCAGTAAAAGGCACATGACAGCCCGCTTGGAGTTTGCAAAAAGGCGCCTAAAGGACTCTCATATTCTCTGATCTGATGAAACCAGGATTGAACTCTTTGGCCTGAATGCCAGCGTCACATCTGGAGGAAACCTGGCACCACCCCTACGGTGAAGCATGGTGGTTGCAGCATCATGCTGTTGGGATGTTTTTCAGTGGCAGGAATTGGGAGAGTGGTCAGTACAGAGAGATCCTTGATGAAAACCTGCTCCAGAGGGCTCAGGACCTAACAGGACAACGACCCTAAGCACACAGCCAACACAACGCAGGAGTGGCTTCGAGACAAGTCTCTGAATGTCCTTGAGTGGCCCAGCCAGAGCCCAAACTTGAACCCAATCGAACATCTCTGCAGAGACCTGAAAATAGCTGTGCAGTGATGCTCCCCATCCAACCTGACAAAACTTGAGCGGATCTGCAGAGAAGAATGGGAGAAATTACCCTATTACAGTTGTGCCAAGCTTGTTGCGTCATAACCAATAAGACTCAAGGCTGTAATCACTGCCAAAGGTGCTTCATCAAAGTATTGAGTAAAGGGTCTGAATTCTTATGTAAGTGTGATATTTTGTGTTTTTAATAAATTTGCTAAAATGTCTAAAAACCTGCTTTTGCTTTTTCATTATGGTGTATTGTGTGTAGATTGACTAGGGGGAAAAAGGCTGTAACTTAACAAAATGTGGAAAAAGTCAAGGGGTCTGAATACTTTCTGAATGTACCATACGTATCTATTGTAGGTGTTAGGATACAACAATGTATCATTTTGAACTAACAAATACCATCAAGGGATACCTTATAATTTGCAACAATGAACACCATCTGAAACAGCTGTGAAAACCAACCTGGCAATATTTAAGATTTAAATATATAAACATTGATATTTTTTTGGTTCAGGTGTGTCATTATTTTATGTTCACAGATTTTTTTGAACACTTGCATGGCAAACAGAGACTGAAACACTGAATTATGGTGTGTGGAATAGAGAGGAGGGTTGGTGCTGTGTGGGTGGGAGGTTCTGCCTGTCATTTGTTCTCGGAGACTGCGAAGTCCAGGCACTGCTGCTCCCTTTGTTCTGAGTGTTTGCAATGCTAGTGTTTTTGTTCATCTTTTTATCTCTCATATTATGTGCCCATTATGATAGACCAAGAAATGTTACAAGCAGATAATGACAACATGACAACAACAGTAGCTGTAGATGATGTAATGAAAAGTTGGAGGGTGGTTGGTAATGGAGGACATCAGGTGGATCCACGTCTGGGTGTTAGGCAGAAAACCTAGGTCCTGGAGAACAGGAGCAGAGTTAAAGGGAGTTAAAGGGAACCGGTTAGGAGACAGAGACATAAGATCAGGTGTGTAAAAATACAGTTATTGAATTATTGAATTTAAATTAAATGTTAGATTAAACTCTGGGGTGGTGTCATGATCACTGGAATCATACACCATAACAGTACTTACCTGGCAGCGGAGGTTACTTAACGTGACCCAGTGGTTAGCCTTTAGATTCACTATCTGGACAAACCCCTGGGCCAGTGTTGGTACTGCTGATGGCATGGCCATGCCTTCCACCTCCAGTCTGACACAAGTCACCTGTGAGAAAATTTGATGGATTAGTGCAGTGTTATAACTGGGAGATATGTACTTTTTAACAGTTTTTGAAGGTATAGCCTACCTCAAGCTGGTCCTCCTCCGGCTCTTAGCTCAGAGAATCAGACTAATCTTAACTCACTGGCTCTGATGGATGGGATACCACATGGGGGGTTTGGACACCCGATGGTCCTAAAGTCAATTGAAGAGTTAAATTGAAGAGGTACATAATGGATGGTGACCCCAGCTTGGAGTGAAAGAGCAGCGAGGTTTCCTAGGTCTTGCCTTCCTTTCGTCCTTCTTCCAAACCGTCATTCGCCCGGATGTGGAAGCACTTGGTCCCCATCTTGATTCTCCTCTGGTATCTCTTCTGTTTCTCCTGCACCTTGTCGATGTTCAGTCTCACCTTGATTGATAACAGAAATAAATGCAATTATATTTAATATTATAAATATCTTTCATATCTCTTGGAGATAATAAATTAATAGCGGACAATCATTTTTACCTGCTCCAAAACCTCCACATCCTTCTTAGCCCATGCCTGAAGATGGTTCTTGAAGGCGTTCTGATCTGGTTCGACAACCTTGAGCACCACCGGTGGAGTTTCAGTGATCTGAAACTATTTTATACAAAAATAGCAATAGACAAACAACAACAATAATTCAGTAAATCACAAATTACAGATGGCTAATTCTGATTACTAATAAAATGACAAATTACTAATTCAGTAGTTCACAAATTTGAAAGACAACAGAGACGATATACAATAATTGTATATACAATTGCATTGTTTACCTCAGTCAACAGCTGCGGCTCCCGTCCATACAGCAGGCGATAGGGCGAGTACTTGGTGGAGGCCTGGACGCTGCTGCTGAGTGCAAAGAGAATTACCTTCAGTTTGTCTTCCTGGTACCCATCAAGGGACTCGCTCCATGGTATTCGTGAGGGTTTGGTTGGGCCGTTCATCCAAACCTGGAGGAGGGGGTAGGAAAGGGATATCTATTGACACTTTTTAATTTTTTTAATTTAACTTTTATTTAACTAGGCAAGTCAGTTAAATTTGTGTTTACAATGACGGCCTACCGGGGAACAGTGGTTTAACTGCCTTGTTCAGGGGCAGAATGACAGATTTTTACCTTGTCAGCTCGGGGATTTGATCCAGCAACCTTTTGATAACTGGCCCAACACTCTAACCAACCAAATATGTCTGACTAACGGAAAAACTAAAACAAATTGTGACAAAAAAAACACTCCCCAAAAAACATTGGTGACAGAATATGACCTACAGTTGAAGTCGGAACTTTACATACACCTTAGCCAAATACATTTAAACTCAGTTTTTCACAATTCCTGACATTTAATCCTAGTAGAAATTCCCTGTTTTAGGTCAGTTAGGATCGCTACTTCATTTTAAGAATGTGAAATATCAGAATAATAGCAGAGAGAATGCTTTTATTTCTTTCACCACATTCCCAGTGTCAGTTTACATACATACACTCAATTAGTATTTGGTAGCATTGCCTTTAAATTGTTTAACTTGGGTCAAACGTTTCGGGTAGCCTTCCACAAGCTTCCCACAATAAGTTGGTTGAATTTTGGCCCGTTCCTCCTGACAGAGCTGGTGTAACTGGGTCGGGTTTGTAGGCCTCCTTGCTTGCACACGCTTTTTCAGTTCTGTCCATACATTTTCTATGGGATTGAGGTCAGGGCTTTGTGATGGCCACTCCAATACCTTGACTTTGTTGGCCATTTTGCCACAACTTTGGAAGCATGCTTGGGGTCATTGTCCATTTGGAAGACCCATTTGCGACTAAGCTTTAACTTCCTGAGTGATGTCTTGAGATGTTGCTTCAATATATCCACATACTGTTCCTGCCTCATGATGCCATCTATTTTGTGAAGTGCACCAGTCCCTACTGCAGCAAAGCACCCCACAACATGATGCTGCCACCCCCGTGCTTCACGGTTGGGATGGTGTTTTTCCGCTTGCAAGCCTCCCCCTTTTTCCTCCAAACATAACGAAGTCATTATGGCCAAACAGTTCTTTTTTTGTTTCATCAGACCAGAGGACAAAAAGTATGATCTTTGTCCCCATGTGCAGTTGCAAACCGTAGTCTGGCTTTTGTCTTGCCGTTTTGGAGCAGTGGCTTCTTCCTAGCTGAGCGGCCTTTCAGGTTATGTAGATATAGGACTTGTTTTACTGTGAATATAGATAATTTTGTACCTGTTTCCTCTAGCATCTTCACAAGGTCCTTTGCCATTACATAATTTTTGGGAATTTTCCAAGCTGTTTAAAGGCACAGTCAACTTAGTGTATGTAAACCTCTGACCCATTGGAATTGTGATACAGTGAATTATAAGTGAAATAATCTGTCTGTAAACAATTGTTGTAAAAATGACTTGTGTCATGCAAAAGGTAGATGTCCTAACTGACTTTCCAAAACTATAATTGTTAACAAGAAATGGTGGTTGAAAAACGAGTTTTAATAATTCCAACATAAGTTTATGTAAACTTCCGACTTCAACTGTATAACATCCGTACCTTGTTCTATAGTTCACGACATCGGTCACTCAAGATGACCTCAGCTTCAACCGTGGGTGTTGAAGATGTCCATCATCATCTTGAAGGTGGCCTCGCCAGTCTTGTCCTTGATGGGTATTACAAAATGAAGATACATTTTTTTGTTCCAAGCACCCTTTTAATGGGTTACAGAATGGAATTTCAGAGTTAAGCTTACTGACCTTAATGGATATTGCCTCCACCCACTTGGTAAAATAATCGGTCGCTGTCAGACACCAGCTGCTGTCATTCCTGGATTTCGTGAAGGGTCCGATGAGGTCCACTCCTAACAAATAAAGTGTTAGAGAGAAGATTTCTTCATTCTTATCCGTATCTGTCATATAGTATGGTGATTTTCATATTTGTAAGGATACTGACACACACACACACGCACACACACACACACACACACACACACACACACACACACACACAAAAGCAAAACAAAATCTAGTCCTTAGGAAACTATGCAGTACTTCATTTTTTTATGTATTATTTCTTACATTGTTATCCCAGAAAATCTTAAGTGTTATTACATACAGTCAGGAAGAACTATTGGCTATCAGAGCGACGTCAACTTACCAGCACTATGACCAGGAATATGATTTTCCCAAAGCGGATCCTTTGTTCGAACCACCCAAGGCAATCAAACTGTTTCCAGAGGCTGACCCAAAACAACATTGCCGCAGGAGAGGTAGACAGAGCGGCCTTCTAGGCAGATTTTGGAGGCGCACACACCACCCACCGCTTCCAAGTATTTTACTCGCTAATGTCCAGTCTCTAGTTAACAAGGTAGACGAAATTAGGGCTAGGGTTGCTTTCCAGAGAGACATTCGGAATTGTAACATACTTTGTTTCATGGAAACATAGCTCTCTGGAGACATGCTGTCAGAGTTTGTACAGTCACCTGGATTCTTTGTGCGTCACGCCGACAGGAATAAACATCTCTCAGGGAAGAAGAAAGGCGGGGGTGTATGTTTCATGATTAAGGACTCATGGTGTAATTGTAACAACATACAGGAACTCAAGTCCTTCTGTTCACCGGACCTATAATTCCTCACAATCAAATGCCGTCATTATTATCTCCCAAGAGATACTCGTCGGTTATTGTCACTGCGGTGTATATCCCCCCCTAGCTGACACCACGACGGCCCTCAAGGAACTCCACTAGACTCTATGCAAACTGGAAACCATATATCCGAAGGGTGCATTTATTGTATTTGGGGATTTTAACAAAGCAAATTTGAGAACAAGGCTACCTAAATTCTATCAGCATATCAATTGTAGTACCCGGGCTGGCAAAACTCTGGATCACTGCTACTCTAACTTTCACGATGCATACAAGGCCCTCCCCCGCCCTCCGTTCGGCAAATCCGACCACAACTCCATTTTTCTTCTCCCCCACATAGGCAGAAACTCAAACAGGACGTACCCATGACTAGGACCATTCAACGCTGGTCTGACCAATCAGAATGCTTCAAGATTGTTTTGATCACGCGGACTGGGGCGTGTTCCGGGTAGCCTCAGAGAATAATATAGATTTGTACGCTGATTCAGTGAGTGAGTTTATAAGGAAGTGCACAGGAGATGTTGTTCCCACTGTGACTATTAAAACCTACCCTAACCAGAAACCGTGGATAGATGGCGGCAGTCGAGCAAAACTGAAAGCGCGAACCACCGCATTTAACCACAGAAAGATGACCAGGAATATGGCAGAATACAAACAGTGTAGTTATTCCCTCCGCAAGGCATTCAAACAAGCAAAACGTCAGTATAGGGACAAAGTGGAGTCACAATTCAACGGCTCAGACACAAGACGTATGTGGCAGGGTCTACAGGCAATCACAGACTACAAAAAGAAAACCAGCCACATTAAAGACACCGACGTCTTGCTTCCAGACAAACTAAACACCTTCTTTGCCCGCTTTGAGAATTATACAGTACCACCGACACGGCCTGCTACCAAGGACTGCATACCCCCTCTCCTGTTAACCCTCGCAAGGCTGCCGGCCCAGACGGCATCCCTAGCTGCGTCCTCAGAGCATGCACAGACCATTTGGCTGGTGTGTTTACGAACATATTCAATCTCTCCCTATCCCAGTCTGCTGTCCCCACATGCTTCAAGATGGCCGTTGTTCCTGTACCCAAGAAGGCAAAGGTAACTGAACTTAATGACTATCGCCCCATAGCATTCACTTCTGTCATCATTAAGTGCTTTGAGAGACTAGTCAAGGATCACATCACCTCCACCTTAGCTGTCACCCTAGACCCACTGCAACTTGCATAAGGCCCCAATAGGTCCACAGATGATACACAATCTCCATCACACTGCACACTGCTCTATCCCATCTGGACAAGAGCTATGTAAGAATGCTGTTCATTGAATACAGCTCAGCATTCAACACCATAGTATCCTCCAAGCTCATCATTAAGCTTGAGGCCCTGGGTCTCAACCCCGCCCTGTGCGATTGAGTCCTGGGCTTCCTGACGGGCCGCCTCCACTTCGCTGATCCTCCACACTGGGGCCCCACAAGGATGTGTGCTTAGCCCCCTCCTGTACTCTCTGTTTACACATGACTGCGTGGCCATGCACGCCGCCAACTCGATCATCAAGTTTGCAGACGACTCAAGAGTAATAGGCTTGATCTCCGACAACGACGAGACGGCCTACAGGGAGGAGGTGAGGGCTCTGTGAGTGTGGTGTCAGGAAAAAAACCTCTCATTCAATGTCAACAAAACAAAGGAGATGATTGTGGACTTCAGGAAACAGCAGAGGGAGCACCATCCAATCCACATCGACGGAACAGCATTGGAGAAGGTGGAAAGTTTCAAGTTCCTCAGTGTACACATCTCGGACAAACTAAAATGGTCCACCCACACAGACAGTGTGGTGAAGAAGGCGCAACAGCTGAAGAAATGTAGCTTGTCACCTAAAACCCTCACAAAGTTCTACAGATGCACAATTGAGAGCATCCTGTTGGGCTGTTGCCTAGTACGGCAACTGCACCGCCCAGCACCCGATGTCACAGGAAGGCCAAAATGATCATCAAGGACAACAACCAACTGAACCACTGCCTGTTCACCCCGCTACCATCCAGAAGGCAAGGTCAGTACAGGTGCATCAAAGCTGGGACCAAGAGACTGAAAAATAGCTTCTATCTCAAGGCCATCAGACTGTTAAACAGCCATCACTAACACAGAGTGGTTGCTGCCTACATACAGACTTGAAATCATTGTCCACTCTAACAAAATTATCACTAGCTAACCTGCTAACCATCTGTATGTAACCAATAAAATATGATTTGATTTGACATTCTATAATATTTAACTCTGCTGTGGTCAAATAAAGCAACCATTACAACAAAAAAATGTATTAGGGCGAAATATGAATTGTGACACTTTTTGATGGGCTTCAACTACAGCGCCACAGTCTTCACTCACTCAAACTTCTAGCAGGCTAGAGAGGTACCGACCTTTAGCCACAGTGACAAATTTAAACATTGTGTGCTTTCTGATATGAAATCAAATAATTTCAGATAAAATGCAATGTGATTGATAAACAAAAGGCTATTTCACTTTCCCAGCTATCCACATCCTTGACAATCCCACACCAGAAGATGCGTAGGTTGATTTTGGCAATCATGTGCTTCACTCCCAAATGGCCAGCATGCTTCTCGGTCAGCACGGCCTCCTTCTCTTCAGTGAAAATCACCCTCCTGTGTGGCTGGGTATCCTTTCCAAGGTAGATGTGATTTCCTAACAAGTTCAAAGACAAGCGTTTTCTAAATACTCAAGTCTAAGTACATTTGCACGGATTTTTCTCTCTGTTTCTCTCTCTCTATCTTTCACTCTTCACACACCTCTCTCTCCCTCTCATCCTTTCTTTCTCTCTTTCTTCCTCCTCCCCCCTCTCTCTGTCGGTGTCTGTCTAGCCAATATACCTAGTTAAATGATGTTGGAATTACCATAATTGCTTACACCTATCCATTTGATTGATCGGGGTTAACTTATAGCTAGATACAAGTACCTCAATATGACATACATATAACTAAATGCAGAGCTAGCAACATGTAGATGTTGGGTGGTGAGTGGTGGGACACAATGCAGATAGTCCGGGTAGCCAATGTGCGGGGGCACCAGTTAGTCGGGCTATTTGAGGTATTATGTACAATGTATTGTGTACATGAATGTATATTTAAAGTGTCCATGCATATATGATTAACAGAGAGTAGCAGCAGCATAAAAGAGGGTTTGACCCAATGCAAATGGTCCAGGTAGCCATTTGATTACCTGTTCAGGAATCTTATTGCTTGGGGGTAAAAGCTGTTGAGAAGCCTTTTGGTCCTAGACTTGGCACTCCGGTACCACTTGCCATGCGGTAGTAGAGAGAACAGTCTATGACTGGGGTAGGTGGGGTCCTTTTTAGGGCCTTCCTCTGACACCACCTGGTGTAGAGATCCTGGATAGCAGGCAGCTGAGCCCCAGTGATGTACTGGACCGTACGAACTATCCTCTGTAGTGCCTTACGGCCTTCAGAGGGCATAGCAAGATTTCTTATAAGCTTCCGGGTTAGATTCCTGCACCTTGAAATCGGCAGCTCTACCCTTTAGCTCAGTGCGAATGTTGCCTGTAATCCATGGCTTCTGGTTGGGGTATGTACATACAGTCATTGTGGGGACAACGTCCTAGAGGCACTTATTGATGAAGCCAGTGACTGATGTAGTGTACTCCACAATGCAATCGGAAGAATCCTGGAACATGTTCCAGTCTGTGATAGCAAAACAGGCCTGTAGTTTAGCATCTGCTTCATCTGACCACTTTTTTATAGACCGAGTCACTGGTGCTTCCTGTTTTAATTTTTGCCTGTAAGCAGGAATCAGGAGGATTGAATTATGGTCAGATTTTCCAAATGGAGGGCGAGAGAGAGCTTTGTATGCGGCTCTGTGTGTGGATTAAAGGTGATCTTAATTTTTTTTTCTTTGGTTGCGCATTTAACATATTGATAGAAATAAGGTTACACGGATTTAAGTTTCCCTGCATTAAAGTCTCTGGGCCACGAGGAGCGCCACCTCTGGGTGAGCGGTTTCCTGTTAGCTTTCCCACTCGCCTTCTCCGGATCCTTACGAGGGACCCCACTCTGTGTCCTCTGTATCTGCGTCTCTTTCTCTTGCCAATAACGGGGATGTCGACCTTGTCGGGTGTTCGCAGTGTATCCTGTGCTTCCTGCTTGTTGAAGAAAAAATCTTTGTCTAATTCGAGGTGAGTGATCGCTGTCCTGATATCCAAAAGTAATTTTTTTGCTGTAAGATACGGTGGCAGAAACATTGTGTACAAAATAAGTTACAAATAACTCGCAAAAAAAACACATAATAGCACAATTGGTTAGGCACCCGTAAAACTGCCTAAATGACTATCGACCCGTAGCACTCATGCCTGTAGCCATGAAGTGCTTTGAAAGGCTTGACATGGCTCACATCAACACCATTTTCCTAGAAAACCTAGACCCACTCCAATTTGAATTCGCCCCAACAGATCCACAGATGATGCAATCTCTATTACACTGCCCTTTCCCACCTGGACACCTATGTGAGAATGCAATTAATTGACTACAGCGGAGCATTCAACACCATAGTGTCTTCAAAGCTCATAAGATAAGGACCCTGGGACTAAACACCTCCCTCTGCAACTGGATCCTGGACTTCCTGACGGGCTGCCCCCAGGTGGTGAGGGTAGGTAACAACAAATCCTCCACTCTGATCCTCAACACAGGGGCCCCTCAGGGGTGCGTGCTCAGCCTCCTCCTGTACTCGCTGCAGACCCATGACTGCGTGGCCAAGGACGCCTCCAACTCATTCATCAATTTTACCGATGACACAACAGTAGTAGGCTTGAATACCAACAGTAAAGAGACAGCCTACAGGGAGGAGGTGAGGGCTCTGGGAGTGTTGTGCCAAAAAAAGTACCTCTCACTCAAAGTCATCAAAACAAAGGAGATCATTGTGGACTTGAGGAAGCACCCCCTTATCCACATCGCCATCAGTGGAGAAGGTGGAAAGCTTCAAGTTCCTTGGCGTACACATCACTGACAACCTGAAATGGTCCACCAACACAGACAGTGTGGTAAAAAAGGCGTAACAGAAATGTTGCTTGTCACCTAAAACCCTCACAAACTTTTACTGATGCACAATTGAGCATCCCGTCGGGCTGTATCACTGCCTGCTATGACAACTGCACCACCCGCAACCACAGGGCTCTCCAGGAGGGTGGTGCGGTATGGTCAACGTATCACCGGGGGCAAACTACCTGCCCTCCAGGAAACCTACATCACCCGATGTCACAGGAAGGCCAAAAAGATCATCAAGGATAACAACCACCCGAGCCCTTACCTGGTCACTCTGATATCATCCAGAAGGCGAGGTCAGTACAGGTACATCAAAGCTGAGAGACTGGAAAACATATTCTATCTCAAGGCCATCAGACTGTTAAATTGCCATAACTAGCACATTAGAGGCTGCTGCCTATATAAATAGAATTGAAATCACTGGCCACTTTAATAATGTTTACATATCCTGCATTACTCATCTCATTAAAAGTAGTTTTTCAACCACTCCACAAATGTCTTGTTAACAAACTATAGTTTGGGCAAGTCGGTTAGGACATCTACTTTGTGCATGACACAAGTTATTTTTCCAACAATTGTTTACAGACAGATTATTTCACTTATAATTCACTGTATCACAATTCCAGTGGGTCAGAAGTTTACATACACTAAATTGACTGTGCCTTTAAACAGCTTGAAAATTATAGAAAATGATGTCATGGCTTTAGAAGCTTCTAATAGGCTAAATGACATCATCTGAGTCAATTGGAGGTGTACCCGTGAATGTATTTCAAGGCCTACCTTCAAATTCAGTGCATCTTTGCTTGACATCATGGGAAAATCCAAAGAAATCAGCCAAGACCTCAGAAAAACAATGGTAGACCTCCACAAGTCTGGTTCATCCTTGAGACATTTTCCAAATGCCTGAAGGTACCACGTTCATCTGTACAAACCATAGTACGCAAGTATAAACACCATGGGACCACGCAGCTGTCATATTGCTCAGGAAGGAGACATGTTCTGTCTCCTAAAGATGAATGTACTTTGGTGCGAAAAGTGCAAATCAATCCCAGAACAACAGCAAAGGACCTTGTGAAGATGCTGGAGGTAACAGGTACAAAGTTTCTAGATCCACAGTAAAACGAGTCCTATATCGACATAACCTGAAACGCCGCTCAGCAAGGAAGAAGCCACTGCTCCAAAACTCCATAAAAAAGCCAGACTACGGTCTGGAACTGCAAGATCGTACTTTTCGGAGAAATGTGCTCTGGTCTGATGAAACAAAAATAGAACAGTTTGGCCATAATGACCATCGTTATGTTTGGAGGAAAAATTGGGAGGCTTGCAAGCTGAAGAACACCATTCCAAGTGTGAAGCACAGGGGTGGCAGCATCATGTTGTGTGGGTGCTTTGCTGCAGTAGGGACTGGTGCACTTCACAAAATAGATGGCATCATGTGTAAAGAAAATTTTGTGGCTATATTGAGGCAACATGTCAAGATATCAGTCAGGAAGTTAAAGTTTGGTCGCAAATCGTTCTGGACAAATGGACAATGACCCCAAGCATACTTCCAAAGTTCTGGCAAAATGGTTTAAGGACAACAAAGGTCAAGGTATTGGAGTGGCCATCACAAAGCCCTGACCTCAACCCTATAGAACATTTGTGGGCAGAACTGAAAAAGCTTGTGCGAGAAAGGAGGCCTACAAACCTGACTCAGTTACACCAGCTCTGTCAGGAGGAATGGGCCAAAATTCACCCAACGTATTGTGGGAAGCTTTTGGAAGGCTACACGAAACGTTTGACCCAAGTTTAACAATTTAAAGGCAATGCTACCAAATACTAATTGAGTGTATGTAAACTTCTGACCCACTGGGAATGTGATGAAAGAAATAAAAGCTGAAAGAAATGATTTTCTATACTATTATTCTGACTTTTCACATTCTTAAAATAAAGTGTTGATGCTATCTGACCTAAAACAGGGAATTGTTACTGGGATTAAATGTCAGGAATTGTGAAAACTGAGTTTAAATGTTTTTGACTAAGGTGTATGTAAACTTCCGTTTTCAACTGTATATACTGTCTTCCACACTATTCTACTGTATCTTAGTCTATGCCACTCTGAAATTGCTCATTCATATATTTATATATTGTTAATTTCATTCCTTAACTTAGATTTGTGTGTATTTTGTATATGTTGTAAAATTGTTAGATATTACTACACTATCAGAGCTAGAAACACAACCATTTCGCCACACCCCCAATAACATCTACTAAACACAAACTTTGAAAGTTACTTCATGTGAAGTCGTAAAAACCATTAAGCGCTATGATGAAAAGTGCTATGATCATGAGGACCGCCACAGGAAAGGAAGACCCAGAGGATAAGTTCATTAGAGTTTCCAGACTCAAAAAACAGCCCAAAAAACTCCTTCACCGAGTTCAAGTAACAGACACATCTCAACTTCAACTGTTCAGAGGAGATTGTGTGAATTAGGCCTTCATGGTCCAATTGCTGCAAAGAAACCACTACTAAAGGACACCAATAATAAGAAGAGACTTGCTTGGGCCAAGAAACACGAGAAATGGACATTAGACCGGTAAAAATATATCCTTTGTTCTGATGAGTACAAATTAGAGATTATGGGTTCCAACTGCCGTGCCTTTGTGTGACACAGAGTAGGTGAACGGATAATCTCTGCATGTGTGGTTCCCACCATGAAGCATGGAGAAGGAGGTGTGATAACACTGTCAGTGATTAATTTAGAATTCAAGGCACACTTAACAAGCATGGCTACCACAGCATTCTGCAGCGATATGCAATCCCATCTGGTTTTCACTTAGTGGAACTATAATTTGTTTTTCAACAGGACAATGACCCAACACACATCCATGCTGTGTAATGGCTATATAATCAAGAAGGAGAGTGATGGAGTGCTGCATCAGATGACCTGGCCTCCACATTCACCCGACCTCAACCCAATTGAGATGATGGTTTGGGATGAGTTGGACCGCAGGGTGAAGGAAAAGCAGCCAACAAGTACTCAGCATATGTTGGAACTCCTTCAAGACTGTTTGAAAATAATTCCAGGTGAAGCTGGTTGAGAGAATGCCAAGACTGTGCAAATTTGTCATCAAGGCAAAGGGTGGCTACTTTGAAGAATCTAAAATCTAGTTTGATTTGTTTAACACTTTTTTGGGTTACTACATGATTCCATATGTGTTATTTCATAGTTTTGATGTCTTCACTATTATTCTACAATGTAGATTTTTTCTTTTTAAGTAAAGAAAAACCCTAATTTTAGGTGTGGTAACTTTTGACTTGTACTGTAACTAAATCCTTCCAGTTATCTAATGTAAGTTAACTGCTTAATGTTAACCTGAATTGTGAATTTCTCAGCCTTCTTTGAATGTTGCGCCTCTTGTCGAGATCAGTGGTGCCTTCATAGTACTTTGTCTAGTTGGAAGATAGAAGAAAATCTGCTCAAGGTATGCCATTGAAGTGCAAGCTACATACAAACAGAAAGCTACAATAACAGTTATCTAGCTAGCTAACGTTAGCTAAATACAACTGTCTGGCTAGCTAGCTGACTAGGCAGACTGAGGTAAATAAGTACAGTAGCTAGCCAAGTCAATCTAAAAACAGCTTAAATGATTTATTCCTATTTTACAATATTTTCTTATGTAAAGACCGATATATGGTAAAGAAAGAGTGTTCTCTTTCCAGTCTTTTCGGTCTTCTGAAGCAGTAGGTAGTCAGCAATTAGTCACTGTCAAAAATGCTGTCCTTGGATAGCGATTATGAGGTAATAATTTTGTGACAACTAAGTGGGCGCTTATGTAGTGATATAGAATTAAAACTGCTAGGTAAAATAAAGCCAAGCAACCAGAATAGCAACGTACGCTTTACTTCATTACGTAGGCCGGTCAGAATTTTGAAAGTTCTAGCAACTACCCTAGCAGCGGAAGCTAGAACTCATCAAATCCCATTGTGAGGCAGGGAAGGACACTTTTTGGCAGGGGGACACTATTTGACATGACAGCCCCCAAAAGGCTAGGCCCGGCTCTGAGTGCATGTGTGGGGATGGATGTGGGTACGCTAACCCGAAAGCCACTGCAACCTCTCATGATGAGTTCAGATTTTTTGTGGCCCTCGACCCCATCAAAGTTGCCCATACTTGTTCTAAATCTAACCCTAACCATAACCTTAGTGAGCAGTTGTTTATCAACAGATAGTTTGTTGATATGACCATCTGTAGAGCTTCTACAGATGGACTATTCAGACTATCCAAATAAAGTGTGACTGTGCTTCCTCCTACATTGTCATTGTTAGTCTCTCAGCATGGAGTGAATTATCTGCAGTATGACAGTGTGTAAATGTAGAGTTTAGCCTAGCTGCCTCCACAGTTGACTGCTGGGACTGAAAAGACAGTGACAAAGGGATAGGGAGTGAACGGAAAGGGAGAACATGAACAGAGGGATGAAAATAGAAACTGACGGGAGAGAGAGGGAGACAGTAATCTCCAGTTTAATCTCCAGTCAAATGGGGTATTGTACATTCCTTTAATTAGCAGCACAGTCCAAAGAACATACTTTTTCTAAATGTTCCTCAAATACATTTTGTGGATCCCTGCCTGGGCTGACAATGAGAGTGATTTGGGATATTGACTCCCCATGAGCTGGTTTTACTCACTCATTCCCTCTGTTTGGAAACAATGATCCCCTGCTAATCCTATTGCAGCCATGCCAAAATCTGAGAGGCCCAGATTGAGATGTGTGTCTAGCCTCACACACCACGTGCCTCATCAGCCCATCCAGGCTGCCTGAGAATTGGTCTGGTCATTGTCTCCTGAGAGGAAACGTTATCTGAGGTAAAAGGATCTTCTCTGTTTGCGTGCCAAAGTAGTTCATCTGGGAGAGAGACAGGGGGAAACCACCGGCTGTTAAAAGCAAATTGTAAAAAAGTTTTGAGAGGGGTGTTCTGGATGGGCTTTAGGGAGTTCTGGACTGACTTGTAAGACTACACTCTGAACTTGGTGTGGGCCGCAGGACTAAGACCTAGATTCAATCAGATCAAGCATCAACTGCCGATAGCAGACACCCACATAGTGGATGTTTTGCCGGTGTCAGGAATGCATTTGAGCCGTCAAATAAACCGAGCAGCTGCTCTTGCAATCATTTTCAAGAAGCCACACCTACCCCACTCGTGTTAGAATTTAAAAACGAGACAGTGTAGGCTATATATAAGAATAATTAAGCTCAAATTGAAAAATCATTCAATGAAATAATGACGATTTCTATCATCCTAATCGAAGTGTAGATTAGTTCTCACATTCCAGTGTTTGAACTTGTAAACAAGGCTGCATGGAATTTCTGTTAATGTGACTCCATGCAGCCAATGGCAATGTCCACTTTAGTTATAATGCCAGGAACAGCTTGTGGATTGACAGCTTCAATGCAGATCCACATCTGACACCCCCAAAACAATCAGCTAAATGTCGGCTAAAGTGGATCTGATTGAAAAGTGTCTTCTTTCCGTCAATGTCCTTTGGTTTCCTTTGGCATCCAACATGGTCCTTTGTCTAGCTGAGTTTCAGTGGTCCAGGCAGGTCCAGGTGGACCCTCCTCCAGTGTAGAGCTGCAGCAGGCAGCAGCCAGAGAACATGCCTCAGAGCAAGAGGACAGGAGCAGGCACCATGGGCCTTGGAACCAGGAGAGGGAGCTTCTCTGATACTATCCTCTGTAAGTTGCAGCCCATCTGGTAAGGACTGATAGGGGAGGTGGAAAGAGACATCAGTCTGACTCAGTGGGGGATGAGATAGGTTTCTAGACCTTGTAAACATAGTAGTTTAATGATGATGCGATAGAGTGAAAGAGAAAGAATATAGCGGGAGAGTGAGAGAGAGAAAGAGAGAGAGAATCTGGAGGGTCCTTTGACTTTGAGAAAGAGGAGAGAGAGATAGAAAGGAGAGAGAGGAGAGAGTGATAGAAAGGAGAGAGAGGAGAGAGTGAGAAAACGAAGAAAGAGAGAGGGAAAAGAAAGTGAGCAGCTCAATGCAGAGCTGTTCAAAATCGATCCAGTATTGGCTGCAAACATCCTTTTCCCACTCTTCACTAAGATCTGGATGAAGGGAAAGATACCTTCAGACACCAAGGGTACCTAAGAAGGGCACACTATCCGATTGCAACAACTGGAGGGGCATCACACTGTTATCTGTTCCCAGCAAGATCTTTTGCAAGATTATCGTACAACAGATGTCTTCCTCTGTAGACAAAATGCTTAGGAATGAACAAGCTAGTTTTAGGGGAGGTAGGAGCTGTACAAACCTGATCTTTGCCCCTCAGGAACATAATTTAGCAATGTAGTGAGTGGCAATGGAAACTCTACATCAACTTCATTGACTTGCAGAAGGCTTTTGACAGCATCCACCGGAAAGGTTTATGGAAGATCTTGAGAATTTATGGATCCCTACCCATGTTGTTAACATCATGAAACTGTTCTACAGCAACTTTTCATGCAATGTGGGAACGAGCGACATGAGCTTTGCTGTGAAGTCTGGAGCTCGTCATGGTTGTGTTTTGTCAGCTGTACTCTTGTGGCGAACAGAAGATCAGGCAAGAGGAGAACGATGGACCTTGTATTCTACTCTAGAACACCTTGACTTCACAGATTACCTGGCTTTTTTATCACACACCAACATCTACAAGACTAAACTGACAGAGTCCAGTCCTTTGGCTAGCAAGTCAGCCTGGTTATCAACTGCAGCAAGACAAGGTCATATCCATCAACATCAACACAGCAAAAGCAGTCAAAATCAAGGAACAGGACCTGGAGTTCACCCGCAGTTTTACTTACCTTGTTAGCACAATATGCAATAATGGAGGCACCAGCAAAGACATTTGCACCAGAATCAATAAAGCAAAAGCTATTTTTATGAAGTTTGGGAAATCTGGACCATACAGCACAAATAAAACCACAAAATATACCAGAGCTGTGTACTGGCAACTCTACTTTATGGTTCAGAATGCTGGAAAATAACAGAAGCAGACCTGAAAAAACTATCTTTCACACAACTTGTCTCTGGAGAATCATGCACATCTTCTGGCCAAACACAATATCAAAAATACTTAGACAAATGAAGCAGGAAGCCATGGATTCCATACTCAAGAGATGCTGCTGGAGCTAGATTGGACACTTCATGAGAAAGAGTACAGACTCTATCCCAAGAATAGCTGTCCTTTGGACTCCAGAGGGCAGACGTAAGAGTGGGAGGCCCAAGACAACGTGGTGGAGAATAATCAAGATCGAGCTTCAACAACATCAGCAGAGCTAGAGAAGATGGCCAGAGACAGACAGAAATGGAGTGGCTTTGTTGCTGCCCTATGCGCCAGCTGGCGCAGCAGGGATGAGTGAGTGAGTTAGCACTTCACATCATGAGTCTCCGCCACTCCATACACCCACTGCACTCTCGTCACTCATATGAACATTGCCCTTTTATCGAGGAGTCAAAGTGAGAGGAATTCCAAATTGAACCAATAACTAACAGCTTGGATGGACATGCTTCTCCGTCTCCCTTGTTATAGTTAGAGAAAGGAGAGAGAGAGGGGGAGGGGGAGAGAGGGAAAGAGAGAATATGTGCATGTGGTGTGTGTGTACATGTGAGAGTGCGTGAGGAAAGAGAGAGAGAGAGGGATGGAGAGGAACAAAGAGAGATAGGGAGTATATGTGTGAGAGGAAGGTAGGGGGAGCTTTCCACAGTATCATCTGACAGGAGAGGCTGAGCTCTGACAGTAGGTGTCAGAGCACTACGACTGAGTCAGACAGAGAGGTAGAGTCACAGAAGGAAAGAGAGAAAGTGGGAAGACATTTGGTGGTGAGGGATAGTGAAAGACCACTCTGTGAAGCAAGTAAGTAAAAGAGGGAGGGAGAAACTAAGAGCAGGTGAAATACGGAGAGAGCGAGAAGGAGAGAATGTAGGTGTCTACAGCACTTTCCATCAACGGTCTCCTGGCTAGGTTCTGCTGCATAGAGCAGTGCTGATCTTCAGCTGATTTCTTCATCCGATGCTGGACCCTGCCTCTGCGCTCTGCTCTCTGCTCACACACTGATGCCTAGAGTAAGTAACTCTGCTTTCATTGTGCATTAGCTGCTGCAGTTGATTTGATTGCCTCCTGTCTTTTTGTGTCCTGGCTGGCTGGATTGGCTGGATAAGCTCCGGTAACTATAATGTGTGTGTGGGTAGATGACCAGTGGAGTGGGGCAGAGGGAAAGGAAGACAGCAACATTAACTCTAGCTGTTGTTAGCTTTAAAATGGCAGGGGATTACTGAACATGTTGGCGTAGTAGAGTGGTTGTATACATGATAACGATCCAATAATCTGATGATAGTGCTTGGATTCATGGTTTTATGTCTGTAGGCTACGTTTGCAATCCAGATGAGATAACAATTTGTGTCAGAGACACATTCAATACCTTTGGATGTAAATGTTTTATACTCTGTGTCTTGATTATGCTTTTACTATTATGCTTTGATGCCTCATTCATTAAGTACATGTTGGTATCAAACTTTATAATATAAGCAATCCTCAACAGACTTGATTTTGCTGCTGAAGTTAATCACTAGATCAAATTGAATTTTTACTGCATCTTGAACCATGGTATCAATCTCTTGGTTGCACCAATAATGAGTGAGAATTTGCCCTCCACATTGCAGGCGTATCAATGGACTGCAGGATATGTTTATACAGTATGACTGGTATGGATTATACCCAACTGCGAGCATTGGACTGAGGATATTGAGCTATTGTCTTGGCGCAAACATGTTCTTGCTCACTTTCTTTTCCCTCTCTCTTTCTTCTTTTCCTCACTCTCTCCTCTCTCCTTTCTATCTCTCTCTCTCCTCTTTCTCAAGGTCAAAGGACACTCCAGATTCTCTCTCTCTCACTCTCCCGCTCTCTCGCTATCTTCTTTCTCTTTCACTCTATCGCCGCAGCTCAGGGACCAAAGAAATTAATGTCGTTCCATTTTGTTGTAATACATGCAAACCTGTCCAGTTAATTTGTATTTCCAGGTGTACTCCACACCCATCAGGGGAGGAGAGCGAGCTAATTTGCATTTTCTTATCAGAGCCCATGACCCAGCAGTACTGTGAGGAGGAAGGCTGTCCAGGTTTAAAATGCTCTCCCTGACTGGAAGTTTCCACGGTCGGTGTGGGACACGTAAACAAACACCCACACATAGCATTCATGGTAGTAGTGGCATCTTAATCAGTTGTGATTGAAGGTTGGTGACCTCTTGTCCTCTTCGCCTGGGGCTATTTTTGGACAGCTGTATTATGTAATGGTTGCATGACTCATTCTCTGTTTCAGTTCCCCAGATTAGCCCTGGACCAGGACATTCCCTCTGTCTGCCAATCACTCCTCCGTTAGAGAATGTTAACTGAGGCACGCATGGATGACCACTAGCACCAATCTGTCAGTTAGGCCAGTGTCACTATTAAATAAAAATAGATTACATAGTGCTAACTCAGAGGTGCGCAAAACCATTGATCTGGACTTGGTGTATCAGTGTATTTTTTAGAACATTCATCGTATGGTAGTTGTCCCGGTAATTGGTATTGTGATGTGACACATATAGGATAGTATTGGTGCTGTCATCAGTCACACTGTGAGACCATCATCTCTTATCTCCGTCAAACTCGCCCTCTGTTAAAACTCACCCTTAGTGAAATGATGATGATACACTCCCTGTATGTGTGCGTTGTTAGGTTGCTTTTAAGCTGCCATTGATAGGCACGCGCACGCACACATTCTGCTCCCGCGATCAGAGCCATTAAGCAGGCTTTGTGTGTTCCTGGGGTGAGGTGACAGGTTTCAGGCTGATCCTTCTAATCGCTCCGTACCTGTAGTGACTCCCTGTGTATTAGTGCCTGGGCTTTACCCAGCCTCTATCTAAACCAGACTAATACCTGATGCCAACGTGTTGCGCTGTTGTTGGTTGGCATAAGCGCAGCAAGACCCTGCTTTTTAATGGGACAGTATTATGACGGCCATGTTTTTGGTTTAGAAAAGCTTTTGACATGAGCTCTCTGTCTTTCTACTGTGTTTTCATATTGAATCTATGAAATAATTATAGTAAAGGAGCATTTCTGTCTAGGCCTGCCTAGGGTGACGTAGAAACTGACAACCACTTTCAGCCATCTGAAAATACTATAGAGCCAAAATGAAAAAATCAGGCAAACAAAGAGCATCATAATTGCTGTAATAGGGTCATCCTATGTTATAAGAACTACTGTTCATGAAATCTCTTGAATGTCCTCTGTTTACATAGGACAATGTGAATCACCAATGCATTCTAGCCAACTACTACTATACTACCCATGTTCACTTCTGGCAAGTTTCTTCCCTGCCCCCTAATTTTGGCAATGAATGAAATGGCCTAGACATTAGTAGATCATATTCTATCCCAAAAAGATCAGACTACAGCAAGTATGCCAATAAAACCAAAAGAGATATGCATCATTTTTCATCAAGTGGTGATTGAATCCATTATACGATTGATTGGCATTATCTAATGCAACATTTACTAATGTAATGTTAAAGAAAACAGAGTATAGTTAACTTTATTTACAGGATGATCTATAATGATGCATAAACCAAACATGGGATGACTTTATGAAATGTGAAGGTGTAGAGCGAAGATGTAAAGTGAAGATGTCTCTGTTTCCACCCCTCTCTCTACCCTGGTGCACTGGAACAATGATGTATTCTGGATAGCTGAACTCCTGTAAATAGTGAAAGGACATTTAGATGTCTATGGAACAGTTTTCCAACCAGAAAACTGTAAAACACTCACAGTGGGCTATGAGTTTTTCTAATCAGGTCACTACATTTAAAAAATCTTCTGGACCCTAGGGAGGATGAATAGGGACACAGAGATAACAACTGCAATTGGACAATAGGGAACAAATAGGGCTGAGCTTGCTTTATGCAGGATTGCAACGTCTATGCACCTATAATTAAAAAGGTATTCACATAGTCTATGTCATCACTATGTTGATAAATTAATTTCAGTCAATAATTTGGAATGAAAAGGTCTAGGTAGCCTAACCAGCCGAAGCTGGTAAAATTCACAATTTGTACCGAAATCAATGAGATTATATACCTAAATGCGTGATGTAGCGGCTTTGTTTTCCAGAGGCAGAGGGGACAGGGCGCATAGGCTGTAGGCTACCTGTTGTTAATCAGTAGCCTACAGTTTGTCAGACTGAAAAGGATTTATCCATTGTGCCCATGTTGGGCAGAGGTGTGAATGGTATCAAGGAAAGACATAAAGGAAAGGGTTGCATTAGCTTGTGCAAGCCGGAACGGCTCATATTATCTACTCCTGTTTCTGTAGCGTCAGGCAGCTTGATGTACAAGTATAACCCCTGGATAGGACAATAGTCTATCGCAGGGCCTCACCCCCAATCTATCTTCTTAATACTGAGTGCCAAGCAGAGACGCACCAGGTCCCATTTTCAGTCTTTAGTATGAATCAGCATACTGAGAACCACAGCTAGCTATCTATATCATAATGTATCTAGCAAACACTTTGCATAAAAAGCTGTTCATTTAGAAAGCCAATCAAAAAGATGCATTGAAATCGACCAAGGTCGCACCTAACCTTCTGATCTTTGCAGCAGCTTGCTCTAATGTCGTCGTGGCACACCACAGATAGCTGTACCACAGATTATCCATTATATTGACCAGATACTCAAGTGGCCTCTCATATAATTAAAATAGCAAGGCAGTCAGGAAGAAGCAAGGCAGGTGGGACCATTCTAGCCAATGAGAGGGCAGATACGCATGTGAACAAGAGGAACAACTCTGATTTAATGTGTTTTTTCTGAAAGTTGCCGGGATGTCACGTCCTACTTACGTACACTTGTAACAACCTTAGCATTACAACACTTCTATTCGATCAAATAAGCCTCACATAGCAAATAAGCCATACACATTTTTGTTGACCAAATTCGACACTCTATCATTGACCTCCATACAAAAACGTTTTAAAAAACTAAACAAACGCCACCTGCTGGAGAAGATGATTTTGGGCACAGTTATCCCTCTCGCTTCGCCTATCCTCTCTCGCTGTACACATCCCATCTTACATATTTCCCTCATCTTGATTCCTAGACAAGACCAAGCTAATGTTAGACATACTAGCCAAAAAAAAAGCTAGTTAGCAAGTTACTTGAGTAGAGACTTCAGCCACAGTTTCTAAATCAGCTATAACTAGCTAGATACAAAAAAATATATATCCAGTAGTTTAATAGCTAGCTAGCTAGCAAAATAACATGAATGGCTAAAGCTAATTCACTAGCTAGCTAACAATCGCTAACTAGCTAGCTAAATAATGGATTTGAGCTGTCCAATTAATTAATTCACTCTGGCGGCTAACATGTTATTGATGTGTTCAATAACTTTAGCTAAATAGTAATTACATCTTCAAAGCTGACATCAAATTATTATTACTATTATTTATTTATTTTTTTTGTGGAATTTTTACCCCCTTTTCCTCCCCAATTTCGTGGTATCCAATTGTTTTAGTAGCTACTATCTTGTCTCATCGCTACAACTCCCGTACGGGCTCGGGAGAGACGAAGTTTGGAAGTCATGCGTCCTCCGATACACAACCCAACCAAGCCGCACTGCTTCTTAACACAGCGCGCATCCAACCCAGAAGCCAGCCGCACCAATGTGTCGGAGGAAACACCGTGCACCTGGCAACCTTGATTAGCGCGCACTGCGCCCGGCCCGCCACAGGAGTCGCTGGTGCGCGATGAGACAAGGACATCCCTACCGGCCAAGCCCTCCCTAACCCGGACGACGCTAGGCCAATAGTGCGTCGCCCCACGGACCTCCCGGTCCCGGCCGGTTACGACAGAGTCTCTGATGGCACAGCTGGCGCGGCAGTACAGCGCCCTTAACCACTGCGCCACCCGGGAGCCCCCCCTGACATCACATTTTGATAATATGCACCGAGTGTAGAACAACTTTGTGACAGACAAGTAGATAGCTATTTTCCAGTGTCACAGGAAGTAGGCAGACTGGCTAATCGGAATGTGGAAGTGCTGCCAAAAGTGGGCGTAGCTAAAGGCTATAGAGGAGATTAAGAAATGTATTCACACACCTCTGCTCCAGGTCAACAGTGTATTGTCAGTGATGTTCAGTGGTGTGCACTGAGGGATGCAACAGGGTTAATGGACAGGGAAACCTTCAGAGTAGAGCTGCAATTTGCAGATAAAGTATTTCTGAGAAACAAGACCGCTTGGTAAATTGGCTTATTGAACCTCCAAACCACCCCCTGTGCCATGTGATGGAAATGTGTGTGTCTGTGTGTGTGTGTGTGTGTGTGTGTGTGTGTGTGTGTGTGTGTGTGTGTGTGTGTGTGTGTGTGTGTGTGTGTGTGTGTGTGTGTGTGTGTGTGCGAACGGAGTGTGTTCATGCATGTGACCGTATGTGCTGTGAATGTGTGTGTGTGTGTGTAAGTGGGGGGGATTTATATATTAGCAGCTCACCTTCCCATGCTAACCAGAGATTGGTTGTTGTGACAATCCTTATTCCTTAACTTTAACCCTTTTCTCAACCGGCTGGTAGAGCATGTTTTGACAATGGATTTAGAAGTGGATATGAAAAGAATCTTCACTTGAACTTGATTCGTCAATTGATTTGTCAACTCCCCCAGCACTCCTGCATCAATGTATATATCATTTTTATCCTTTTGGGTTGTTGTAGTTCAGTGTTGTGGCACTCTAACTTTGCCCACTCAGAGGTCTGAACATGTGGGAAACATGGTTTAAGAACATGGATCATTTGAAATTTAAGGGACATTCCATTTGGGATGTGACAAATGGACAATTTTGCTTAACGTTTAAACGAAAAGTTATATTTAACGCAGTCATATAACCCTGAAAACACCTTGGCTACAACATGTTTGTCTATAATGGTACACTACGGCTTTTTAAATGCAGACACATAACCTTTTCTGCATTCGGAAAGTATTCAGACCCCTTGACGTTTTCCACATTTTGTTATGTTACAGCCTTATTCTAAAATAGATTAAGTAGTTTTTCCCCCCTCATCAGTCTACACACAATACCTCATAATGACAAAGCAAAATCAGGTATTTAGAAATGTTTGCAAATGTATAAATAAATAAAAACTGAAATATCACATTTACGTAACTATTCAGACCGTTTACTCAGTACTTTGTTGAGGCACTTTTGGCAGAGATTACAGCCTCGAGTCTTCTTTGGTATGACACTACAAGCTTGTCACACCTGTATTTGGGGAGTTTCTCCCATTCTTCTCTTCAGATCCTCTCAAGATTTTTCAGGTTGGATGGGGAGCATCGCTGCACAGCTATTTTCAGGTCTCTCCAGAGATGTTCAATCGGGTTCAAGTAGGCCTAAGCTCTGGCTGGGCAAGTCAAGGACATTCGGAGATTTGTCCCGAAGCCACTCCTGTGTTATGTTGGCTGTGTGTCGTTGTCCTGTTAGAAGGTGAACCTTCGCCCCAGTCTGAGGTCCTGAGAGTTATGGAGCACGTTTTCAAGGATCTCTCTGTAATTTGCTCCGTTCTTCTTTCCCTTGATCCTGACTAGTCTCCCTGTCCCTGCCACTGAAAAACATCCCCACAGCATGATGCTGCCGCCACCATGCTTCACCGTAGGGATGGTGCCATGTTTCCTCCATTACATTTACATTTACATTTAAGTCATTTAGCAGACGCTCTTATCCAGAGCGACTTACAAATCCTCCATACGTGACACTTGACATTTAGTCCGAAGACTTCAATCTTGGTTTCATCAGACCAGAGAATCGTGTTTCTCATGGTCAGAGTCCTTTAGGTGCCTTTTGTCAAACTCCAAGCGGGTTGTCTGGTGGATTCCAATGAAGTCGTAGAATCATATCAAGGATGCACCTGAGCTCAATTTCAAGTGTCATAGCAGAGGATCTGACTACTTATGTAAATAAGGTATTTCTGTTTTTTTATCTTCAATATATTTTTTCTTTGTCATTATGGGGTATTGTGTGTACATTGATGAGGGGAGCAAAATAATTGAATACATTTTAGAATAAGGCTGTAACGTACCAAAATGTGGAAAAAGTCAAGGGGTATGAATACTTTCCGAATATACCGTAGTTTTGAAGTGCCACTGAACTGGCATTTTACTTTTCTGTAAAAGAATGCCGCTTCTGGAGCAGGACTAACATCCATCACTAGGCAACCAGAAGTCAAGCAAATAATCTTGAGCTGCCTACACTCTCCTAAAAACGTACTTTAAAATGTGTTAAATACCGTGACTTACCAAGCTTTTTAGTAGAAAAATAACACGTCTTCCGCTAAGAATCGACTCCTAAGATTCAGTAATTTTGGAACGGGGGAGACTGATTAGTACTTCAGAGAACACAAGCACTCGCATCTTTCATAGTGAGCTAGCGAGGGACAGAGAGAGTGGGGAGGGACACACTATAAGCATGTCAGCCACCAGGCAGATGGATTCAGAACCGTGCAGTAGGCCTATCTTCAGGCAATCTTGCAATGGAATGCTTTTTTTCATAATTTCTTGGCTTACAATGTCTCACAACTTCAGTAAAGCAGGGCCTGTCATCAAAGAATAGGCTAGGATATTCTATACGCAACAGACCGAAGACTGAACACACACTTGCATCATTAGCAAAGAGAAAAAGCAGGCGAGCCAGCTTCACTGTGATTCAAATTTTGTGGGGGAAAATAAATAAATAAATATTAACGTTAAAGATCCCAATTTCGTCTAAACGTTATAACGTTAAAACATTTGTACCTCCACATTGCACTATACACCACCTGATGGCATTGCTGGTGTGACCTTCTTCTAACTGCTTAACCGCCTGATAGAACATTGTTATTGCAACAAAAAAAACATCAAGATGCAAAAAATAAATGTTGGAAATTCTTATTTGAGTTGTTAGAAATAGGAATTTAAGGTGAAATCATTTTTTCGACATGCTTTTCAAGAAGAGACAGCTAAAGTTAATAGAGCGTTTCCAGCTTAAAGGCTCAGTAATGGTGCCCTCTGCTCAAGGTTTGTGTGCAGAATGCAGAGAGGCTCATTAATTGATTGTATATGGGCCGTTGAAAGCCTGACTGCCAGTCAATCCAGCAGTTGACTGCTTTGTGAGACGTTGTGTGAAGTAACATGTTTTGACTCAGTATACAGCTCTGGCCAGGATGCTAATAAGATCCTGTCACCAGAGAAAACGTGCACAGACAGAGGGAGGGAGTAGGAGATTTTAACCTCCCTTTTCCCTCTGTGTTGTTCAGAAAGTACAATTAGAATTACTTAGTAGTTATTTTTCAATGGTTCAGACATCCCAGTTTCCTGACAGCCCTAGTTATAGCCTGTCCTCACCACTTCACAGGCTCAGGAAACAATACTGTAGGCTAGTGGAACAAGGCAGAAAAACAAGTCTGGTTTAACCCCAAGTATTTACTGTTGAGAGACTGGAAAGACATTCAGCTCAGTCACATGATCCACAGTGTTAGCATGTTCCTCTCTCTAATGTGGTGAGGGCAAAACTTGGAACTCTATAATGGCCAGAATTCACACTACCATATATGTGATCTCTACCAGAGATTTTCCACTCAAAAGCAACCTAACCTGATTTTTCAACTGTAATAGACTCTAATCGTACCCACATAAAGTCATGATATATAAATGTCAATGACTCTGACTTTTCCTCTGTGCCCCACAGGAAAGAGGATGGAAGGATTCCTCGTATCTCTAACACACTAGAGCCCTCGCTGTCTCACTCCCACCCTTCGTATCGCACTCGCTCGTTATCAAAGGTAAGAGGGGGGTCCAAACCGCCCACTGCACCCACCCTGTCAGCTCTTCTATTCAGCCATGACTTCTTACCTCTCTTCACAAGCCTCTCTCTTACCTGTCTCTTTCTCTCCTGTTTTCTATTCATCCCCACTCCTCTCTGTGTTGTGTTCCCTTGTGCTGCTCTGTGTGCAGGTGAAAGGTGTCACCAATCAGATCGCTCCAGATCCAGTCTCATGGACAGTCTGCTCTGATATTTTTTTTCTTTCTTTCTTTTTTTGTTGTTGTTTCTTTAACCTTTATTTAACTAGGCAAGTCAGTTAAGAACAAATTCTTATTTACAATGACAGCCTACACTCACATTGAGTGATGGCCTATATGCCACAAGCTCCCGGGGTTGGGTCCGGTATTCATTGAAGTCACTATAAATTGGGCCTCCCAAGTGGCGCAGTGGTCTAATGCACTGCATTGCAGTGCTAGCTGTGCCACTAGAGATCCTGGTTTGATTCCAGGCTCTGTCACAGCTGGTTGCGACCGGGAGACCCATAGGGCAGCCCACAATTGGCCCAGCGTCGTCTGGGTTTGGGGAGGGTTTGGCCGGCATCACGCTCTAGCGACTGTGGCAGGCTGGGTGCATGCATGCTGACACGGTCGGCAGGTGTACGGTGTTTCCTCTGACACATTGGTGTGGCTAGCTTCTGGGTTAAGCAGGCATTGTGTCAAGAAGCAGTGCGTCTTGGCTGGGTCATGTTTCGGGGGCGCACGGCTCTCGACCTTCGCCTCTCCCAAGTCCGTACAGGAGTTGCAGCGATGGTACAAGACTGTAACTACCAATTGGATCCCACGAAATTGGTAACATTTTTTAAATAAAAAATAAATGAAAAAGTATACTATAAATTGTACATATAGAAATACACATTTCATAGCATACTGTTTTGGCTCTCGGATCCCAGCTCTTCATAGGCACATAGCTAGAGTCTCATAAAGAATATCTGTCTCTCAAAGACCCACACATTACAGAACTGGAGTGTTAGAGTGAGGTAAACAGTTCCAGTGGTCTAGATTCTAGTGGTCCTTCCTCAACCTCTGCAAACCCGCTGTCACTCACTCTCATGGTGATTCATTTATGCTGCTCTATGAACACAGGTGCTGTGACTCAATTGGACATGAGGAACACTCAATGATTAGGTCTGCAGTAATGCGCACGTTTATAGGTGAGTGACCTCATCAAGAAGCTGTCCATTATAGTCATGCATAATGTCCATGATTATGCATTGCATCCTTGTATAAAACATATTCGGCAGAATATAAATCACAGAGTACTTCAGTAGAACTGTATCCGGTAAATTCTCTTGGTCCAGACTGTATTGCCATAGTGTCTATCGGTCCATATTCCCACTGCTGTGTTCTGGGGCACAATGCCTCAGCCTACAGATGTCTCTCTGGTGGTGTTGGTGGTCCTGGAGACACTGCTACCCTCTGCATCAGTCAAGCCCTCTGATGGATGGATGTGTGAAGAGCAGAGGAGAGCAGACCAGAGCAGATGCTGCAGTGGAGACTGAGGCCTCTTTGTGCTCCTCAGCTCGGCTAGCCAGAGGAAGGTCATGTGGGAGTCTGCTGCTGACAGCCACAATGAATGGATCCTGATGCATTTTCTCCGGGCCCGTGCCAATTGGCTTTTGTGCACACTGAATACTCCTTTAGTCAATCAGAGAGCATGATTGCAGAGAAGTGGACGGAAGAGTGGCGTGACCAAAGCATTGTCAGGTCTCTCCACAGGTCTGGGATGGGAAGTTCAGGGATCTGGTGTTGGAATAAGTGGTGGAAGTGAGCTGAAAGTTGTGATGTGAGCTATGGGTTACAGTGGTGATGGGGGATTCAGGTCCATCTTCCTCAGCCCAGTTTGTCTGATCTTACCAACATCCCTGTTCATGTCCTTGTATGCAAAAGCCTTGTAGCGATTGTAGTCATTGATTCATGGTCAATAGGGTCAATGTTATTGCTGTGTAACTCATTGGTATCAGATGAGCCACAGCGAATCGTCTCTCCCTCAGGCCCTGGGCCTATCAGGCGCCTTCTAACTGAAGCTTTGCCACACTGTTATATTTAGGGTTGGAGGGAACATCATTGCACTCACACAGAGTAGCTCTGGTAATCAAGTCAGAAAACAAAAATGGGTAGCGTGTAGACCCCCAGGCAAGGGAGGGCAGTGAGAGTGCATCAGTGGGAGAGAGGCTCCTTATTGCATCTATCCTAGGGCACTAACCTGGAGTGCTTAAAGGACTTGTAAAGGGAAATAAAGGTAAAGTGTACTTGGACTCTCAATATAATGTTGGGGCTTGAGAAAGAGAGCTCTTATCTATTCACTATGCTGGTTATTACTTTTCTACAGTATTTCCCTTTTATCATTAAGCCCACATCCCTTCTCTGTGTGTATGCATGGTTTCCACATGGTTTCCATTGAATGCTACTTGTATTTGACAATGAGCTAAGATTTTAACAGTTTTGACAGTTTTGACAGTTTTGTTTATTACATTCACTTCCCACATCCAGTGTGAATTCTAACTTCCACTTGAGTTTAATTTTTACTTATAATTGATGTAAATGGAAAAGGAAAGTGTTATGCAATGACCACATACAGTGCATTCGGAAAGTATTTCCACATGTTGGTACGTTACAGCCTTATTCTAAAATTGATAAAATACTTTTTTTCCCCTCATAAATCTACACCCAATACCCCATAATGACAAAGTGAAAACAGGTTTTTAGAAATGTTTTCAAATGTATTAAAAATACATAAGTATTCAGACCCTTTCCTGTGCGACTCAGAATTGGGCTCAGGTGCACCCTGTTTCCATTGATTATCCTTGAGATGTTTCTACAACTTGATTGGAGTCCACCTGTGGTAAATTCAATTGATTGGACATGATTTGGAAAGGCACACACCTGTCTATATAAGGTCCCACAGTTGACAGTGCATGTCAGATTAAAAACCAAGCCATGAGGTCGTATTACAGAGGGTAGTGTGCACTACAGAGGGTAGTGCCTGCGGCCCAGTACATCAATGGGGCTAAGCTGCCTGCCATCCAGGACATCTATACCAGGCGGTGTCAAAGGAATGCCCTAAAAATTGTCAAAGACCCCAGCCACCCCAGTCATAGACTGTTCTCTCTAAGCGATACGGAGGGCCAAATCTAGGACAAAAAGGCTTCTCAACTGTTTTTACCCCCAAGCCATAAGACAGGTATGAAGGTATGAAGGTAAGACCCAGATGCAGACCATGTTGAGGAAACAATAGTTTAATATTCCACCAGGGGCAGGCAATAGACAGGTCAAGACAGGCAGGGGTCAGTAAACCAGAGGTGGGGCAACGGTACCGGGTGGCAGGCAGGCTCAGGGTCAGGGGCAGGCAGAGTGGTCAGGCAAGCAGGCTCGGAGTCAGGACAGGCAAGGGTCAAAACCAGGAGGGCGAGAAAAAAGACTGGAAAAAGCAGGAGCTGAGACACAAAACGCTGGTTGACTTGAACAAACAAACAAACGAACTGGCAACAGACAAACAGAGAACACACAGGAAATAATGGGGAAGATGGGTGACACCTGGAGGGGGGTGGAGACATTCACAAAGACAGGTGAAACAGAGTCAATAATAATTCAACCCCTTTGTTATGGCAAGCCTAAATGAGTACAGGAATAAACATTTGCTTAACAAGTCACATAATAAGTTGCATGGACTCATTCTGTGTGCAATAATAGTGGTTAACATGACAACTCCATCTCTGTACCACACACATACAATTATCAGTAAGGTCTCTCAGTAGAGAAGTGAATTTCAAGGACAGATTCAACCACAAAGACCAGGGAGGTTTTCCAATGCCTCGAAAAGAAGGGATGGGTGAAAATACAAAAAAGCAGACACTAAATGTCCCTTTGAGCCTGGTGAAGTTGTCAGCTACGCTTTGGATGGTGTATCAATACACCCAGTCACTACAAAATGCAGGCGTCCTTCCTAACTCGTTTGCCGGAAAGCAAGGAAACCGCACAGGGATTTCAACATGAGGCCAATGGTGATTTTAATACAGTTACAGAGTTTAATGGCTGTGATAAGAGAACATTTAGGATGGATAGTTACTCCGTAATACTAACCTAAATGACGGAGTGAAAGGAAGGAAAAATATTCAAAAACATGCATCCGGTTTGCAATAAGAGGAATAAGAGGAAAATCTGGTTCAGTCTTGCTTACCAAGAAGACATTGAATCGGTTTGAAAATCTATGGTAAGACTTGAAAATGGCTGTCTAGCAATGATCAACAACCAACTTGACAGAGCTTGAATTTTAAAAAGAATAATGGGCAAATATTGTACAATCCAGGTATGTAAAGATCTTAGAGATATACCCCAAAACACTCACAGCTGTAATCAATGTCAAATGGGATTCTAACATGTATTGACTCTGGGGGTTGAATACTTAGCTAACCAAGATATATTAGTGTTTTATCTTTCATAATACATTACATTACAGAGTATTGTTTGTGGATCGTTGACAAAAAAGGACAATTAAATACATTTTAATCCCACTTTGTTACGTAACAAAATGTGTACAAAGTCAAGGGATGTCAACACTTTCTGAAGGCACTGTATTACCCTGTAGCCTTGCGTCTAATAATAATACACTGATATGTTCTCAGACATTTGCACACATCTTTACAATATCGACAGGGTTTACCTTTTTTAGGATATTACTGCAGAACCCAAGTTTGGTTATTTAATATAAAGTCTGAGTATACAGACTGACAAATGAGATGTAATACATTCTAAAGAGCCTATACCAGGGATGGGCAACTTCATTAGTTGCGGGGCCCACAAAAAGACTGCATTTTATAACTAATTTCATGCAATGCAATAGCTGACATGGGCTAATTGAGTGACTGCTTATGCACAACGAAATGTTGAAATTGCACCTGATGTATTCTACTACTCTAACTCCCAACAGTAATTAGATACCCAGTCTGAATTTTTTAAATTGTATTTATAGGTCCGTGGTTCGCCAGTTGCCCATCCCTGGCCTGTACAGTGTGTTCTCCTACAAAATCCAACTTTATCTGCTGCCATTAATGCAAATGTACGCTTCGCTCAAAGCTCTTCCTACAGTACAACAGTCCTTCACAGTAAAGTGTCTCCATTTTATATAAAGACATCAATCGATATTAGAGGTTTAATGCTGCATACATAGCCTCCTCATCATAGAAACTCAGAACTCTCCCCTCTAGTGTTTTGTCCGTTGATTTTCTCTCTGCAGAAATGTATTTTGGTGGATGAACTGACAGTGTTCATATTCTTGTACAACTGCAGTGCCATTAGAAAATTAACCCAATCAGTTTTCATTGAGAGGTTTCTGAAATGTGTTTCCCTGTGGCAGGAAGTAGGTCAGTATTGGTTGTAAATGTGATAGTGGGAGAGTACCAGAGAGGAGGAGTTCCATAAAATACACAAGTGTACACTTTCACATAATAATACAACTAGACTCTTCCCCTTTCTCTCCTCCCTATTTCTCTTTCTCTTCCTCTTACTCACACATACAACCCAATATACTACATAATGTTTGCCCTTCTTGTTGTTCTGAAAGTTGAAGAGATGAGATGTTGATACCCTGATCTCAGACCCTGGACCTTGCAGAATCAGCAGACCCTCTTTGGGCTCATGCAGCCTGCTGAGTCATCTGAGACCAGGCCCATTAAAACTTTCACAGGGTCAATAAAGGCCCCTGGAGAAAAGGGCTGTGTCTCAATACAGGAAGAAGGAGGGTCTTACTGTAACATCAAGAACCATGGTCTTTACAGAGCACACCAATAAATTGAGCATTTGCTTCTTCAGTTCATGGAAGGCAGTTTATACACGTTATTCAGACTGGAAGGTAGACTTACTTTACAGTGTAAATAAGCTCGTTTTGAGCACAGACTACTGTATGTACAGAATGTATATTTATGATATGTGTTTAGCTCAGAGGATGTGTGGACTATGGCACTCGTGGACTGTATGTTTGCATAGTTTGACAGCCGTGTGTATGATAGTTTAGACAATGTGTATTCTTGTTATATTCAATATAGTGTTTATTTTACCTTTATTTGAACACGGAAGACATATTGATACCTATGTCTCAATTCCAAATGCGCTCTGTATAATACTATATAAATATACGATATGCATACACATTTAAATACAAAAACACAGTCATTGTTAGCACAAATAAAACATCACAAATCACCAGTGTGATAATTCATTTAGCTAGACCATTTGACTTTGTAGTTGTTTGTAGTGTGTGGTGGAGAAACAAGCTTTATTTGATGTGCATTTATTGGGGAAATGCCGTAGAGTGGGAAAGGCCTCTGATGATTGTTTATGAGTTCAGGGTGCTTTTGTCCTCAGATGAGAGAGGGAGAGAGAGAGAGAGAGAGAGAGAGAGAGAGAGAGAGGACATTTGAAATGGCTCTATTCCTTTGGAACTTTTGTGAGTGTAATGTTTACTGTACATTTTGTATTGTTTATTTCACTTTTATTTATTATCTATTTCACTTGCTTTGGCAGTGTAAACATATGTTTACCATGCCAATAAAGCCCTTTGGATTGAGAGAGGGGGGGGGAGAACAGAAAGAGGAAGACAGTATTTTCACCATATGAAAGGGTAAAAAAAGAGAACTGCACAAAGCAAGAGAGGCAGGCCAAATAAGCCAGAGAGAGGCATAGTTATTCACAGTGGGAGGTGGAGAAACGCAGTGCCTCTCTCTCTCTCTACTTCCTCGAGAACAGACAGAGTGTGTGAAAAGAGGAAGAGAAGGGGAGGATCTTTACAGTCAGGCACATGCTCACACAAATATAGTACATACAGATCTATACCCACAGACACACCCATGCATTCTAATGGGCATGCAGAGCTATTTAGACCTGAGACACAGCAGCAGTTCCTGTAGTGTTTTTAGATGCAGTAGAATGCAGAGTGTAAAGTGACAGTAGTAGTCAGGCCTCTGACCATCTGGTCACTACACACACAGAGAGACAAATATACCAGTACACTGTTTTTGGGAGTCTGAATTTTGAAGTTATGACTGACTTCAGGATGACTAAGAGTGGCCATGTGTTCCTCAGTCCTGCGGTTATTACACGGGGCCAGAGGAGACGACACAGCGATGTAAGTATTTATTCCTACTGTTGTAAATGAGTAAGAGACTGAGTGATACTGTAGTGCAGATCAGTGTGATCTTAGATATCTTTCAGTGTAGTGTTACTCTAAATGCATATCTGATCGACATTACTCTGTAGCAGTCAGAACAGCTGTTCTCACTTGAAGGCACAGCTGTGTCTTATCATTTATATTAATTTGTTGATTTCTCATGTGCACAGAGATTGGTTGAACATGACAGATGTGTGATCAACTCATTTGGTTTGCTTGGTTTCGATAGGACAGTTTACAGTAGCCACAGAGACAATTGAGAGTATAGGAGGCCATTAGGTCAGGGTTGGTCTTTAGTGCAGTTTCCAGTCCCATCACTGTTACTCATTATCATGTCAGCACCTCTCAATGGTCGGTTTTTGTCTGGCAGATAGTTCAGTCATCCTGCACGTGCAGGCTAGGTTATTATTGCACAGTCACAGATTTTGAGGTGAATATTTGTGTATGAAAAACAGTAATATCTTAGTATTGGGTTCCGATACACACTGGCAATTTGGTCCATGTTGGTTTGCACTTGTGTTTGTTTTCAAGGCGGCAGTAGGATCTGCCAGCGTATCATATGACACTGTTTGTTCACACAGGGAACAATGGGTTGCACCCATGGCTTTATTGAGACAAGCCAATGTTGGTCAGTATGTGTGTATGTGAGTAGTGTGTGTATGCACCCTTTTAGTAAGTCCTGGTGTGACCATAGTAAATGTATGTTGTCATGTGGAAACATCAGCTTGACACCTCATTCCACATTTGTTACATGGTACAGAGAGGGCCTCTCTGCACAACAATCTGGGCTATCATTGGCCATGTGACGCTCATCATTGGCTATGTAGCTCACAAAGTGTTTCATTGGTAACTCCCCTAGCCGATGCGTTGTGGTCAGGGTGGAGCTGCCCAGCATCTATATGAATGTCTCTTATCTGGGATAGAATGGATCCTGCAGTTAATGGGAGCTGATAGTGAATGGAGTTTGTAAAGAGGTTACAGCATTGGTGTTGATTTTTGGTTAGAGGAGTATGAATCTGATGGATCTCTGCCTCACTTCTTGCAGGAGTTGTACAGTAGACTTCTATTGATTAGAAATGAACAGGGCTGGCAGATGGAGGGTAATATTAGAACCAGTTTGTAAAGCCAGGTATCTCATTTGTTTTCATTTGCTGACTTATATCTACTCTCCCCATTCCATGTTGATCTAATGGGCTAAGTGTATTACGGTCACTCATCAACACACCTTGAGTGCCCAGAGTTAACACACAGGGCCAGGAAGTCAGCTGAGGTGGTTAGTGGCTGTTTGCAGCCTTAATATTCCTCCACCGCCTTCAGAGGCACTGGGCTGCACTCCTTCAGAGGCACTGGGCTGCACTCCTTCAGAGGCACTGGGCTGCACTCCTTCAGAGGCACTGGGCTGCACTCCTTCAGAGGCACTGGGCTGCACTCCTTCAGAGGCACTGGGCTGCACTCCTTCAGAGGCACTGGGCTGCACTCCTTCAGAGGAATATATATGTGTTTCCAGGAGATTGTTTTCCAGTGTGGAGGAGCAATTCAGTGAATACTGAATGGTGTCTCAGTTGGGCTGGGGTGGTGTGACAGGCCTGGGAAAGAAGTGCAGCACATCGATGCCATGGAGGAGTCAGAGGCCGGTTGTAAATAAAATAGGACTTGGATCAACAGAACTCCCAGCTCCATATCCACAAATGGGTTGGAATGAACACAAGAGAAATCTCATGTGAAGAACACTGCAGAGCCAGCATATTTTACCAGTCAGTAAACCACTCTCCCTCTTCGGTTTGTCTCTCCCTCAGACCTCGGACCTATTTGCAATGATCGAGAGGATGCAGGTACAGTAAGTGGTCTGAGAGCTCTGCTGTACACTATCGTCACTGCTTTGTCTTCTTTGTCGTTTCTCCTCTGTGCTCTGAGAGGCCGAGATGGAAAGTGTCTTCGTCCTGTTTCCTGTTTACAACATTTGTGATTTATTTGTTGTGTAACACTGTTAGGGTTTAGGAGACAAAACCAGCTCATATTCTTATTCATTTGATGAGCACAGCGAAGTAGAGTATATAAGTGACACAGATCTTAGATGGTTTGATGAATTATGAGTGCTACTACTATACTGCATACTGGGTCGTTGTATTGGAATATTCCCTCTTTATCTACGTTATCAGCTCAAAGAGCTATCAGCCTTTGAGAGCCTATCAATATCTCGATCTCTATGTGTAGCAAAACTAATTCTAAGCTATAAACTGTCCCTGTTGGAACAGTGACCAATTAGCTCCTTGTGTGAAGCACTGGGCCTTTTAACTGCTTCTGTTTCAGTTACTTTACTCACTCTGATTATCTCAATGCTGTGTGTTTATATGTATCTCCATTAGCTGTTGCATAAGCCCCAGTTACTGTATTCTTCCTGGGGTCCACAAACATAAAAACATTTTAAAAATAATACACTATAAAAGAAAAATATGAAAAGATAATAGAACATAAACAATTACATATCATGCATATTATGCAAATCCAAAACCAACTATATACAGAAAATGCGGGAAGTTAAGGTAGTTTGCTGTGAGGTGCTGCTTGATTTGTCTTGTAAAGCTCGTCTTGCTGTTCGCTTGAGCAAGCTGCGACGGAGAAGTGTTGCATGACACCACTGCTCTATATAGTACTGTTCGATGCCCCAAACACGTTCTGAACATGGGTCCTGTGAATAGACCCCTGGTCTGTGTAGTCTGGGATCTGGCTGTTGATGACACCTTCCCTGTTGTCCCCTGTCTTTCACAATGTCACTCCTCTGCTTCAGTTGCTACCCTCTCTTTTCTCTTCCACTTACATTTGAATTCTCTCCGCCTTTGCTTCCTCGTGATGCTACGTATGTCTAGTTGATATGTTGAAACAATGTATTGCCCTTCATCTGAAAGCTTCTCATGTCTCTCTTTTCCTTTGTACCTGTAATGCCAAGGTTCGTTATAGAGGAATGTTTGATACATTATGAACTTGAATATTACATTTTTTTTTAAAGTGAAATTGGAGTAAGAAGTCTAATATTTTGTGCAGATGTGTGAACTGTGTATATCACCTGTCCCCTGGCATGCCTCTATCTCCCTCCACAGGGCAGTAGAATGGACGAGCAGAGATGCATCCTCCCTCCACCCCTCAAAGTGAGTCTAGGAACGGTAGACTTTGTAACATATCCTCAGCGGGTTGACAGTCTGTATCCAAACAAAGGGATGCTTGCCAAGGCAGCAGGGTAGCCCACTGGTTAGAGCGTTGGACTAGTAACCGGAAGGTTGCAAGTTCAAACCCCCGAGCTGAAAAGGCACAAATATGTCGTTCTACCCCTGAACAGGCAGTTAACCCACTGTTCCTAGGCTGTCATTGAAAATAAGAATTTGTTCTTAACTGACTTGCCTCGTTAAATAAATTTAAAAAATAAAGGCCCTGAGTGTCACAATAGGGGATAATTCAGATGTGAATACATTGTTAAGTTTATTGTGTTGGCCACTCTAAAAATGGTGTTGTTTTAGTTGGGTTGCACACTCAGAGTTAAAGTGGTTTCAGTCTCTGATGTAATGTAGGTTCCTTTCATTTAAGTAATGGGCATTGTAGATTGAGCATTTGTATATTGATTGATTGTGCTTTGAACACATCAGTCACATGCTGCATTTATGAGGGCACTATGATGGGAAATAGAACAATGTTGTTCATAAGTATGACATGTGATTTTCTCTGCAGACAGAGGAGGACTATATCCCTTACCCCAGCGTTCACGAGGTACAAACAATCTGAAACTGAAATCTGTCTCGCATATAGAGCTTTGTGATACGTCATAAACATTCTGTGTGAACCCACCGTGCGGTAACCCTTTATCTGCTGTTGAATTTAATTCCATGTATGGTGTTTATTGTCATGTAACCATTAGCCTGTGTCATCATGGTTGATATCAGGTCCTGGGCCGTAGGAGCCCCTTCCCCCTTATCCTGCTGCCTCAGTTTGGAGGCTACTGGATCGAGGGGACCAATCACAAATCCAGTGCCACACCTGGGCCTGAGCAGCAGCCATGTGCTTCCTCCCACATCAAGCTGGAGACCAACAGCATTGCCAAGATCTACAGGAAACAGTTCATGGGCAAGGTGAGCATAGTCTTATAGGCAGCATTCTGCTCCTCGTGTTTTTCTGGAGTATTCATTCCAGCTGAAATTGGAATAGATTGAAACTGAAATGGAAATAGAAGGAAGTATGTTTTTTTGCTAGCTCAGATTCCCTCAGGTTGCTTACATCACAGGGTGAGCCGACATCCATTCATTCTCCTGGGGGGAGACTGTGTTTCTAACAAATGAAAGTATTTTCTGTATTTACCACTGTTAGGTTAGCTGGAGGAGCTTCTGTCTGTTTGAGCAATGGAGCTGAGGGGGACTAGGCCAGTCAGAGAATTAATGAACAAGTGCCTGAGGCATGAATGAGTTGTAATCTGAGGGGATCTCCTGGTAATGTCTCTATAGGAACACTTTAACTACTACTCCATGGACACTGCCCTGGGCCACCTGGTCTTCTCCATGAAGTATGACGTCATCGGGGACCAGGAGCACCTCCGCTTGTTGCTAAGGTACCAATTATCTTTATCTCTCCCCTGCCACCTCCCTCTCTACACATTACCTCCTCTCCTGTTTCTTTTCTCTATTGCCCACTGCCGTTCTCCCCCATTCTCTTCTGTCTCCAGCACTCTCTTTATTTCTCTCCCCATGTGCCGCTCTTTTCCTCTCTCTCTCTTTCCTTCTATTTCTTTCCCATGAACCTCTCTCTCTCTCTCTCTCTCCCTCTCTCTCTCTGTCTCTCTCTCTGTGTATCTCTCTCTCTCTCTCTCCCTCTCTCTCTCTGTCTCTCTCTCTGTGTATCTCCCTCTCTCTCTCTGTCTCTCTCTCTGTGTATCTCTCTCTCTCTGTGTGTATCTCTCTCCCTTTGTGGCCTCCTCTCAGGCTCTCTTCACCTAGTGTGCAGTACAAATACTGTTCTAGGACAGTATAGTCAATAATGGACTGCAGGCGCTTGACCACCATGTAGTGCTCAATAACACCTGACCCAGAGTAGAGGAGAGGGCATCGGTCTGCTTCAGCCTCTAAGCAGTCCTGTCCACATTTCCATCCCTATCGAGGTCCACTATGTGGTCAGAGAGAGGTTAATTTAGCTCAGGGTTAGCACTCTAGCCTTAAACAAAGGCCACTGAAATTCTCAACTCCTCCCCGTTATAACACTAATGATAAAGTAGCAAGGCGGGAGGCAGCACTCAACGCTCCATAAAAGCTGTGAATTAATTTTACGACCCTAGAGAGAGGACTCCAGCAGTAGCAGCTGTTTATCCTCCTCCCACTTGATGTAAGAAAGAAGCTGGCGAGCGGATGGCCCACCTGCTGTCTAATGATCAGCTGGGCAGTTTCCATGCTTCTGGTATAGTCACCACCTCAGTTACGTCAAATACCAACATTCACTGAGTTGGCTCAAGACCTATACTGAGAAATGACCCATGAAGACAGAAAATATTGAGACGAGGCTCTCTATTCCAATGTGGCCTGAGTTTGCAGGTGGTGTATGGCTGAGAGTAGTTGTGTTAGTTAGTGTGCTCGGTTTGCAGGTGGTGTATGGCTGAGAGTAGTTGTGTTAGTTAGTGTGCTCGGTTTGCAGGTGGTGTATGTCTGAGAGTAGTTGTGTTAGTTGGTGTGCTCGGTTTGCAGGTGGTGTATGGCTGAGAGTAGTTGTGTTAGTTAGTGTGCTCAGTTTGCAGGTGGTGTATGGCTGAGAGTAGTTGTGTTAGTTAGTGTGCTCAGTTTGCAGGTGGTGGTGTTTCACAAACACTAATATATTAAGTCCAGCATAAGAAAATGGCGAAGATCAACCTAATTTTATCAAATCTAGAACTGATATTGTACATTGGATCTACTTAATATTTCTGATGAGATCCTTTTATTGATTGTGTCTTAGTGTTAAACATGGCTTTAAATATTTCATCACTTTACATTTGTATCCAGGAATTGTTGAGCGCAGTGCTCATTCCACTAACACTAATTGGAGGTAAAGCTGAACGCATTGTAGCTTAATGTAGTTTCCTCTGTCAAAAGTGGCTCACATGATGTTACTAATTGTGAGAATGGGTGGTCTCATCATTGATTGTCAATTTCCCCAACGGTTTTGATATCCGTTCATCATGATCCATTACACCTCAAATCATATCAAAATGTTTGATACTAATATAGAAATGTGCTTTTCATTCTTCAAACATGCATACAACATTGTGTAAAAGTATCGTAAAGTTGAACAAAACAAAATGACCCACAATCCTCTGAAATGAGAGCCACATGGCAAGTTGTTAGAAGAACTTAAAATTCCTAAGATGAAAGGAAATATTATGAAAATTGAGTAAGTTAAACACAATTTCCCTTGTAGTTGTTTTTACACACAAATAGTTATTTATATTATGCGTTTATCTTATGTTGAAATCATTTTTAGAGTAAATGTTAGGGTAAAGTAGAGTAAATTACTAATTATATTCAAGTAAATGTTTTTATGGCAAAATAATGATATTTTCAAGAATAATTTACTAACCACCTGAATAATTTTGTACAGTGCCGGTCTGAACAGTTTGTGTTGCTCATAGTTGGCTGTGGCAAGGCAGGCTATGCAAATCACCATTGTGTCTCCACAGCATTCAAGGAAAGATTATCTACAATAGTTCTGCATCACATTTGCATCAGCAGAGATGTCAACAAAATGGGAAGGAAACGGATTTGAAATGGCACCAAAGTGTTGAAGGTTCTTTACATGGGAAACAAATATAATCCCCTCTATAGAAACAGAATGGTGAATATCTATGTGACTGTTCTAACATTTTGTATTTTAGGACCAAATTAAAAACCCACCATGATGTGATTCCTATCTCCTGCCTGACCGAGTTCCCCAACGTGGTCCAGATGGCCAAGGTAGGATGACAGAGTGCAGAGGGCATGTTGTGGACAATGGTTGGAAAGGGACTTCTTAGATGTGGAGTTGAAACAAAAGTTATTGTATAAATTTGCAATGGCCGGAGGAAAAGTTGAAAGTACATTTTTATTTTGCAGCTGGTGTTTGAAGAGGTAAACGTGGACAGATTTTACCCAGTCCTCTACCCGAAGGTAGGCTCTGTATTCATCGTGAAATGTTCAATGGAGTAGCAAACTATTTTATTACTTTTTTATTATACACTAATATTTTGGTCCAGCAAGGAGCATTTATTAATGTTGTATTTCTCATCTATTTATGGTCCCCCCATCACTGCTCTACATTGATGCTACACTATTAGAAAAAGAAAAGGTGCTACAGTATCTAGAAGCTAAAAGGGTTCTTCGGTTGTCCCCATAGGAGAACCCCTTTGTAGAACCCTTTTTGGTACTAGGTAGAACCCTTTTGGTTCCAGGTAGAACTCGTTTTGCTTCCATGTGGAACCCTTTCCACAGAGGGAACCCTTTTTTCTAAGAGGTAGTCACCTTCACCTTGACTCTGCTAAATGTACTATCATTTTCCAGGCCTCAAGGCTCATTGTCACCTTTGATGAGCATGTCATCAGCAACAACTTCAAGTTTGGAGTCATTTATCAGAAGTTTGGCCAGGTGAGTGGTATATACCCTGTGGTAGTAAAATCATATAAAGTCATATATACTGTATTTATAACAGTTGATGGGTTCCTGAATTTGGAGTATTATTATGACTGTGCTACTCATCATTGCATGGCAGCTTGGCCACTTTTAATAGACTGTAGGTGTCTGAGCTTCTCCCTCCCCAAACTAAGAGGACTTTCTGTGCTTCCTCCGGTGGAACTGTTGAGTTCAGATGTCTTACTTCCTCTTCATGGCCTTGTATTTCTCCCTGCAGACCACTGAGGAGGAGCTCTTTGGGAACAGCGACGAGAGTCCTGCTTTTGTGGAGTTCTTGGAGTTTCTGGGCGACAAGATTGAGCTCCATGACTTCAAAGGGTAAGAGTGGGCTTGCAAAGGCATTGGCATGGCAGACGATAGACTGGTCATGTCTCTTATTGATTACAATTTACTTTGACATGACTCCCTGGGTGATGACACTGCAGTCTTTCAGCCATGGAAATAATACATCTATGTTTATTACTGTAGTTCTGCTCTTATTCTCTCAATTTAGAGCAATATAATATTCTTAGTGACATTATGATTAAGTGGAAGGGAATAAAGCCCTTCAGCATTCAATGCATGATGGATGAGACAGAGTGGTGTGGATGGGCTGTCTGGTTGCACAAAGACTGAGACTACCTGTGCTGCTGCTGTAACAGTCTGGTTCACACTGGCTCTGCAGGTTCAGAGGGGGACTGGACGTCACCCATGGCCAGACAGGAACAGAGTCAGTCTACACTAACTTTCACAACAAGGAGATCATGTTCCATGTGTCCACCAAGCTGCCATACACAGAAGGAGACACCCAGCAGGTAACTGTCTCCGTCAACTCACAGGCCCTATCCTGTTTGTCATTATGTCTGTCAGTAGCTGTAGATTGACTGTAGATTCTAACAACTTAATTTCTATTGAGTAACATAACTGGGTAATAAGTACCGGTTTGTAAAATCTGTGGAAAATATTTTTTGCCTGAGGGACTAGCCACCATGAATTATGATGCTTTTTTACTGTTATTTTCTCCTGTTGGTGTCCTCAGTGACCCTGTCTGCTTTGACCTGAAAGGGTTATTTTTCATGACAAGTTGTAACTTCCGTGAAGATGGGTGTGGAGTAGCTAGGCATGAGCAACATGTAGTTTCCAATTTGATGACAGTCTGGTGGCTTAATGCTTTATCCTGCTGTTTTGAGTGATTTTAGCTACCTCACCTGCCCCCCTGGGAGAATATTCCCAAGGAGAGTCCATATTCTCAGCAGACGAATGAGTAACAGAGCTGAGCCATGTGGGCACACAGAAGATAGCCTTGTAGGCAAAGACGAGCGGGGATTCAGTGTGACACCAAAGAGATACAGGCAAAGATGAACAGACACAATGTGTTGAGAGGAAGAGGAAGGAAAACAACTAGCAGTCCAAAGTGGAGGTTTACTTGGCGTTGAACCTGTGTTGAGATCATTATTGAGTGTCTGTGTTTCACCATGGTTATACATGACAGCGCTCACTCCCTTGTTGTCCATCTGCCCTCATGCATAGTAGCTGTTCTGGTACCATCTGGCCCCTGTGTGTGTGTGTGCGTGTGACTATTGAATAGATATATAGCCTCTATGATAATAACAACATCGTCCTTATTTCTTTAGAGCTTGAAACAGATGGTTGATTGTTCTCATGTGTAAAACACAGTGTCAAAACACAGGACTATAAAGCAATTCAGCAGCTAAAGCCCTAAAAATAAATATTTGCCTTACTGTTTTATGCATACAATCAATATGCTCTGTGCTATTTTATGGCAGAGCTTAGCTCTGCAGGGAATGTCATTAATCAACAGGTGTCATGAATATCTCCCCAATGTTCACAGGGGTGTGCAGATTAACATGTCAAACTGGTGACTGATCAGTGAGTCAACATGTTAGAGAGCAAGTGCTAAGCTGTAGAGGCCTATAATCACAGTGCAGGGAAATATGATCTCCCAGTGACCAAAATGAGGTTGAAAAGAGGCCCAAAAAATTGTCAAAGATTCCAGTCACCCTAGTGACCCAAGTCATAGACTGTTCTCTCTGCTACCGTACGGCAAGTGGTACCGGAGCGCCAAGTCTAGGTTCAAAATGCTCCTTAACAGCTTCTACCGCCAAGCCATAAGGCTGCTGAACAAGTAATCAAAAAAAGACTGCTCAACAATGAATCAAATATTTTTTACTTTAGTTTATTTAGTAAATATTTTCTTAACTCTATTTCTTGAACTGCATTGTTTGTTAAGGGCTTGTAAGTACGAATTTTCACAAACGCTCTGTGGATAGGCACTGTTTTAGATAATGAATTGTCTCTAAATGATTACGTTGATTTTAATTTCTGTGGTAATTGGCGCATGTGACAAATAAAATTTGATTTGATTCGATTTTCCAGACATTGAAATTAGGTTCATTTTTGGTTCTGAATTACAGTTGAAAATAAGTATTTTACAGACATTGAAAATACGTCTTTTACATTTTTTCTTATTATTGTAATGAGCTCCACTCCCAAACAAGACCAATTTTGGTCGGTCCGGAAGTCTGTGTCACAAGTTTGTACAGCACAGTACAGCAGAACACAGTAGAGTTTAGTTCAATACAGGAGAGTACAGTAGAGTTTAATTCAATAGAGTATAGTACATTAGAGAACAGTACAGTAAGGGACAGTAGTGCTGAGAGATTACTACTTTTTAAGGTCGGTTCAGTTTCGGAAAATTATCACAGTTTTCAATATTGGTTTCGCAAATTCTGTTTTAACATTAAATGTACTATGCATTATGTGGGTTGAATACTGTAACACAGAATAAAACAATTGTAGCGGTTTTCTTGAGGTGAAGGAGAGGCGGACCAAAATGCAGTGTGATTTCTATTCATGTTTTTTAATAAGACAACTAAACATGAACATAATACAAAACAACAAACGTGGAAAACCAAAACAGCCCTATCTGGTGCAAACACAGAGACAGGAACAATCACCCACAAACACACAGTGAAACCCAGAATACCTAAGTATGATTCTCAATCATCAGAGACAACTAATGACACCTGCCTCTGATTGAGAACCATACTATTCCGAAACATAGAAATACCCAAATCATAGAAAAACAAACAGACTGCCCACCCCAACTCACGCCCTGACCATACTAAATAATGACAAAACAAAGGAAAATAAAGGTCAGAACGTGACAGTACCCTCCCCCAAAGGTGCGGACTCCGGCCGCAAAACCTTAACCTATAGGGGAGGGTCTGGGTGGGCATCTGTCCTTAACCTATAGGGGAGGGTCTGGCGCGGGACGCGGACCCCACTTCACCATCGTCTTAGTGCGCTTTATTGTCCGCCCCCGTGGCTTCCTAACCACGGCGACCCTACTAAATGACCCCACTAGACAGATGGGCGGCAGCTCGGGACAGAGGGGCAGCAGCTCGGGACAGAGGGGCTCTGGCACCTCTGGGCTGAGGGGCTCTGGCGCCTCTGGGCTGAGGGGCTCTGGCGCCTCTGGGATGAGGGGCGGGAGCTCTGGCAGCGCCGAACAGGCGGGAGACTCCGGCAGCGCCGGAGAGGAGGAAGGCTCTGGCAGCGCCGGAGAGGAGGAAGGCTCTGGCAGCGCCGGAGAGGAGGAAGGCTCTGGCAGCGCCGGAGAGGAGGAAGGCTCTGGCAGCGCCGGAGAGGAGGAAGGCTCTGGCAGCGCCGGAGAGGAGGAAGGCTCTGGCAGCGCCGGAGAGGAAGAAGGCTCTGGCAGCGCTGGACAGGCGGGAGACTCCGGCAGCGCTGGAGAGGAGGGAGGCTCCGGCAGCGCTGGACAGGCGGGAGACTCCGGCAGCGCTGGACAGGTGGGAGCACCTGTAGGGATGAGACTGAGAGACAGCGTGGTGCGGGGGGCTGTCACCGGAGGGCTGGTGCGTGGAGGTGGTACCGGATAGACCGGACCGTGCAGACGCACTGGAGCTCTTGAGCACCAAGCCTGCCCAACCTTACCTGGTTGAATGGTCCCGGTTCGCCCTGCCAGTGCGGCGAGGTGGAATAGCCCGCACTGGGCTATGCAGGCGAACCGGGGACACCGTGCGCAAGGCTGGTGCCATGTAAGCCGGCCCAAGGAGACGCACTGGGGACCAGATGCGCTTCACAGCATAACACGGTGCCTGCCCGGTCTCTCTCGCCCCCCTGGTAAGCACAGGAAGTTGGCGCAGGTCTCCTACCTGGCTTCGCCACACTTCCTGTGTGCCACCCCCCACGAACTATTTGGGGCTGACTCTCGGGCTTCCATCCACGCCGCCGTGCTGCCTCCTCATACCAGCGCCTCTCTGCCTTCGCCGCCTCCAGCTCTTTGGGGCGGCGATATTCTCCCGGCTGTGCCCAGGGTCCTTTTCCGTCCAATTCGTCCTCCCATGTCCATTCCTCCTCGCGCTGCTCCTGCTGCCGCTTCTCCTGCTGCACCTTGGGACGGCGACACTCCCCTGGTTTTGCCCAGGGTCCTCTCCCGTCGAGGATTTCTTCCCAAGTCCAGAAGTCTTTATTTCGCTGCTCCTGCTGCTGCCCGTTACCACGCCGCTTGGTCCTGTTGTGGTGGGTGATTCTGTAACGGTTTTCTTGAGGTGAAGGAGAGGCGGACCAAAATGCAGCGTGGTTTCTATTCATGTTTTTTAATAAGACAACTAAACATGAACATAATACAAAACAACAAACGTGGAAAACCAAAACAGCCCTATCTGGTGCAAACACAGAGACAGGAACAATCACCCACAAACACACAGTGAAACCCAGGCTAAGTATGATTCTCAATCAGAGACAACTAATGACACCTGCCTCTGATTGAGAACCATACTAGGCCAAAACAGAAATACCCAAATCATAGAAAAACAAACAGACTGCCCACCCCCTACTAAATAATGACAAAACAAAGGAAATAAAGGTCAGAACGTGACAACAATTAATAAGTCCCATGATGGTAGTGACTGCCCATTACTTATTAAGCATAAATTATTCACATTACTTTAATAAAAATGTTCAATTGTTGTTTATATTACATTTATTTTATTTCATGAATGTATTATTTCATTCCAAATCATCATCATCTCTCTATAGAGCTGCTGTCTATGCTGTCTGACAAAATCACTATTTTAGTCGTTCTTCGAAGCAAATAAGGCATATTTTTATGACTGCTGAATACCAACTATCAATCATTTAGATCATGTATTTTCAGGCAGAGATACCTTGTGAAGCAACTGCTCTCTATCCCTCTCCATCACACATTCTTCTGTCTCTCCTCTCCCTCTCCATGTCTGCCCCACACTAACGTAGCAGGCTTAAAATCAACATACAGACCGGACAAGTAGGCGTGCAATGGATTATGGTCATTGAAGTTAATTACCACATTTTCCGCACCTGTTGGAATCTACAACTCCCTACTACATGGCACAGTTCGAGCTTGATCTAATTTACCTCTATACGCAATGCACGCATTGAGCTCATAGAAAACGAAATGGAATTCAAATAATTAATCCGACGTCGATCAAATAGTTGTTTAAAATAACCGAAGTGTTAGTAATCATACTCTGCTGTGCTGTGCTATACTGTACTGTACTGTGGTGTACTGACTGTCCAAACTTCTGAAACCTAGACATCTATGATTTGTTCAAATTTGGTCCGGTTCAGATTTGAAGGGACGTCTGTGGACATTGAAATCAAGGCCAGTCAAGGTCTTTTCAAAGTCCATGGACACCAGACGGTGCTCACTGAGCTGTCCCTTTTAGTCTCCACTCACTGAATGGGCTATAGGCTGCCCTATGCCTTTCAATAAGCACATGACTGCAATTGTTACTTGAAAACTGCTTTTAGAGAGATGTTTCATACTTACAATTAGTAAGCACAAATTGTTTCTGTACTATGCATTTAGTGGAGTTTTTACCCATTTAATTAATCAAGGTGTTCCTGGCTGATCTTAATGCAGTGGTAAAGTTTATGTCCATAATGGTGACACTGTTGTTTGTGCTGTTGTGTTTGCAGCTGCAGAGGAAAAGGCACATAGGCAACGACATCGTGGCCATCTTGTTTCAGGAGGAAAACACGCCCTTTGTGCCAGACATGATAGCCTCCAACTTCCTGCATGCCTATGTGGTGGTGCAGGTGGAGAATGCCTGCTCAGACACCGTCACGTACAAGGTACTATAAGCCTAGGGACACTCACAGTCTATAACCCTGCTCAAGCCTGCTATTTCAATACATAGAGACTTGGCCCAAGGCAACCTACATATGCCTTACTAGAAATCAATCAGTAACTGACTGCCCATTATCTTCCTCATAAAGGTTTTTAGGGGCTAGCCAGTGTTATGTGATTTAGTGGTAGCATAATGGGCTGTTGTCATTTGGATACATTTCACCGCTCTTCTTCCCCTCCAGGTGTCTGTGACAGCGAGAGACGATGTGCCTTTCTTTGGACCCGCTCTACCGGACCCGGCCATCTTTAAAAAGGTGAGAAGTCATGAATCTAAGTAATGCATAAACTAGGTGAGCCCATGAGAGGGACAACATATTCATGTAGCACTTCCTCCTCCCCTTCCTCTCTAGGGACATGAGTTCCATGAGTTCCTGTTCACTAAGCTGATAAATGCGGAGTACGCCTGTTACAAGGCTGAGAAGTTTGCCAAGCTGGAGGTGAGAGCATGAGCGTGCCACGGCATGCTGTGCAGTGTGGGGGCCGAGTCACACGGCTCTCGCTGCACCACTTTACTATGACGTCTGTTTGTGTGTTTGTAGATGCTGTATGTGATGATGAATGACTGGATCGTGTCGGTTCACATACTCATTACGTGTGTGTGTGTGTGTGTGTGTGTGTGTGTGTGTGTGTGTGTGTGTGTGTGTGTGTGTGTGTGTGTGTGTGTGTGTGTGTGGAACAAGTGCACAAGTGTTTACATACGATTGATTTCTATAGTTCTGACTGGCGTAATGTGTGTTGTTGTCAGGAGCGCACACGGTCGGCCCTGTTGGAGACACTGTATGAGGAGCTACACATCAACAGCCAGTCCATGATGGGCCTGGGAGGGGACGAGGACAAACTGGAGAATGGGGGTGGAGGGGGGGCTTCTTTGAGTCCTTTAAGGTAACCCTCCACTATACGAGGTGCAAGCTTAATCGGGCACATGACATGCATGAGAGAGGTTGAATATTATTTCCTGGAAGGGATTCTGGGTATTCAAACATGAAAAATAATGCACAGAAAAGAAAGTGCTCTCTGGCAGTGCTCTGGTGCTGTTGAAGATTCCATAATTAGCTGTTACCGTATCACATCCCACTTTTAGTGTCATGTGACCAGGCGGGGATCAGGGAGTTGGGAGCATCCCTGTCAATGTGCATCCTGCAATCTGACTCTATGTCCTTCATCAATGACCATTAGGGTGGCTGAGCGTGGAGTGTGGGCAGGACAGTGTGCCATGGCAGTGGAGGAGCTGTGATTATGTGTCTCTGAAGAACACTGTAATGGACTCTCATTAGCGAGCTGATGACGCTGCTCGCATGGCAACCCATGTGCCACTATGCTCTTTTCTTCTCTGGCTCTGTCTTGTCTGTCTCTCTCTCTCTCTCTTTCTTTTCTCTCTCTCTATCCAGCGCCACACATTTTATTTAACTAGGCAAGTCAGTTAAGAACAAATTCTTATTTACAATGATGGCCTGGGAACAGTGTGTTAACTGCCTTTGTCAGGGGCAGAACGACAGATTTTTACCTTGTCAGCTCAGGGATTTGATCTAGCAACCTTTCTGTTACTGGCCCAAGGCTTTAACCACTAGGCTACCTGCCACCCCACATCATTCATGGATGAGTCTACTGAGCACCTGCAAGACATTGAAGGATTATATCACTCTCCTCTGAACACCCACTCTCAGACCTCAGACTTATTTTACACTTTCCTGTCAGTGTGAAGCACTGGAACTGTCTTACACTAATAGACATCTTCTCTCTTTTGGCCTCTCTTTCCCTCTCACTTATCTACACTGCCCCCAAGTGTTCAAATACGGTCCTGCATGATCTCCATCACTGGTTATCATTAGAATCAGGGTTAGTGTGGTTAAGGCGAGGGTTAGGGTCCATACACACTTACCGACCGTGTCTCCTCGTCTCTCTCTGTACTCTGTAGCGGGTGATCCGCAGCAGAAGCCAGTCTATGGATGCCATGGGCCTCAGTAACAAGAAGCCACACACTGTCTCCACTAGTCTCAGCGGCAGCTTTACCGAGACCCCCAAAACCCCAGGGATAGTAAGTAACCCTTTTGGTTTTACCAGAGGCCCACATGGGCCTAAGTACTGACTCCCCTGTAGTAAACACTGACCCTCCCCTAACAACACTCAATACATTCATACCCTATCCTCTCAGCCCTGTGGGATTGGCCTAGACTGTCTGTAGCAAACACCTTATTCCTCCCATCCTTGTCTATCCTACCTGTGCTCAAACCCCTTTATTTAACACACTGTTTCATATATGTGCCCCCCACTTTAAACCTCATATCCGTCACCTCTACAGTTTGCCATTTTCCATGACTTTTTCCATGGCCTTTTTAAATGAACCACTGTTAATTCCACAGTAATGATTGTCATTTTCATATCATGATAATGTTATACAGTCATGCTTAATCTCAAACCATATTTATTTTCATATGGTGAAACCCAGTTCCCAGATCTGTTGAGGCATAAAAATAGGCGCTAGTGCACCTTTTTAAACGTTTTTCTTATGTGAATGATCCCTTTCTGCCCTTTTACAGACTTAGTGGGCTTTTGACTCAGACTCTCATAACATTTTGAATCCAGATTTGCTTTCTCTGACAACCTGAGAGCCAGTTGAGAAGAGATGAGTTGAGCTGTCTGACTACCCAGAGTCCCTCCCTTGTTACCTTGCTGGCATGAGTGTTGCATGTGCTGCTGTAGCCTCTTTATGCAGCATTGTCGCTGCATGAAGCCTATCCTGTATGGAGCTGTGCCTGGTGGCCAGTTGTGAAGACGAGAAGTTAGTGCACAGTCTCCTGTATGAATGCACCCACCTATTTCCACTTTGTGACACACACTATTGCAGAATACTCTGACTGGCAATCCAAAGAAGCAGCTGCTCTTTTTCAATTAGTTCGCCAAAATAAATCTGCCCTTTCACATACTAACTTTTTGGATTGTGACAGACCCTTCTGTATCTCTCTCTATCTGTCATATTTTATTTTTAAAAGCCACAATCACGATAAATTGACTAAAGGATCACGATAACGATCAATTGAAGGAAACGTTTATAGCATTGTGCACCACAATGTTTCCCTTAAAACTAGTACTTTGAATGTTGTTCCATTAACGATCGGCCATATTAGCAAACTGATTTGATTTTAAACATCACACTTCTCTAGTGATAAGGCTACTTATCGTAGTGAACAATATCTGCAAAATGTCCACGATAAGCTGTCGGTATGGTCGGTGTCGATACCTTTTGGTTTATCATCCCAGCTCTACCAAATACAGTATGTTATGCCTCTCTGTGGTCTCGGACTCTAGTCGAGCTTTCAATATGAATGGCCTTCCAATGTGTGTTCAATATGTCGCCTGTCTTCTCTGTCCTATGGTATACTGTGAGCTCATGTTCTAATTTGCAACTTGCTGTTCCAATGCTACATGCTGCATGAAATCTCATGGTGACTTTCGTTTCTCTGCAACTCTCAATCTCTTTCTATTTATCCCTCTTTCTCTTTCTCTGCTTTCTACTGCCCTGTGTGATTCAGTCATTACTTGTCCCAGGGAAAAGTCCCAGTAGGTATCATGGACGTCGCGGCAGTGCCATAGGGATAGGAACAATAGAAGAGGTTCATGTATAATTCTCACTTCTAATTCGCTGTTTCTCTGCTGTTTTCTTTGCTTATTTGTCTGGTTATCTGTCTCTTTGCATAACTCAATTACTGTTGCTTTCTGCCTCAACCAATATTTTTAGTTTCATTTATGAAGCAATCATTTTCAACATCTCAAGTGTGTGGGGTAAAACCACTAATAAAGCTATAATTTAGGTAATAAAGTGTTTATGAAGAATATCCATCGCAAAAATGGAAAGGTTTGTGAGAATACTTACTGGTTTATTACCTTACAATTCCTCTCTTTCACTCATGATGAAGTGATGGACTATCTCAAATTGTCTTTCACCAACATGCTGCTGTCACTTCATTTTAGTCCCCCCATAACGTTTATCATGTGTTGTAGATAGCAAGTATCATATACTGAAGGCATTTGAGTCATTGTGCAGACTCTCAATGACATTTAACAAATGCCTTTCACTCATATTTGAATGGAATTCACGTTTTCACTGGCTGTAAAACAGGCCAAGTAATATCTTAGACAGTGTACTACAGCCTCCATGTTTTACTATAAGTCATGCTAGAGGAATATAGGACTGTGGCTGACTAACCTATCCACTACTCCCCAGTCTCTGATCATTCCTGGGAAGAGCCCCACCAGGAAGAAGTCTGGGCCTTTTGGCACCCGACGGAGCAGTGCCATCGGGATCGAGAACATCCAGGAGGTGCAGGAGAGGAGGTGAGAGGAGGGCTACCTGGAGATAAAAGAGGACAATGGGAGTGTCAGAGAAAATGGATAGAAAGAGGTGGAGAAATTAAACATATCAGAAGTGTGGGCCAATACCACAAGTCACTATAAATTGCTGTCAGTTGTTACGTGGTTGCATTTTACAGAAGTGTCTCAGTTGCGTTAGCATTAGTGGCTAACGGTAGATTAGAGGTAGGGATAGGTTAGGGTTGGGTTCATGTTAGGGTAGGGTTAGCTAACAAGTAGTTGCAAAATGCTATGGTTGTGTTTAGCTACATTTTATAATTAGCTAAGATGCTAAAGTTGTCCCTGAGAGGATTCAAACATGCAACGTTTAGGTTGCAAAACATTCGCATTTTACGCCTACCTATCTTCCTCAACAACCTCCTTACTTTTGTTTCTGTCTAAAGTACCTCCCACAACATCAGATTGCCTAGTGGTTTTTTTTGCCAATGGTATGACGGGTTCAAACTAGTGGTTTTGTCCTGCGAATTGGCACGGTTTTATGCTTCAAGAGATGGGAGACAACGGGTAAAGAGAGAGATGAGGCATTCAAAGATACAGGGCTGCCAACTTTTGAATAAATCTTGGAGTGAGGTTTGTTATGTGAATTTCATTGCCCCCTGGCCCTTTAAGGGGGACTGGGGAAATTGTTCTGTTTTAAAGCTAATTTCCTACAAATCGATGTATTTTAACAAGGCTTAGGTTTATGACCAGAGTGAAAAATAACAAAATAAAAACCACAGGTCAGGTGTATTCAGGATGCTTTGAACATTAAATGAACACTCAAAATTCGACAACTTTGTTACTTTGAGATTTTGGGGGGATCAATTTTAAAGTATGCTAATATTTTTTTGGGGGGGGATATTTTTTAGGTGGTTTGACACTTCATTCAGATAGTAATGAAATGAAATAGGGAGACAGGCAAATGCTAGAAACAGTGGGAAGGTTGGATTGGTCCCTGTTCTCAGCTAGAAAGTTATATGCAACATGTGCCAGGGAGTGTTACCACTACACCAAGACTCTGCACAGCAATTGTGTTATATTAATGGTTGATGGCAGAAGGTAACCAAATCATAGATTACAATGTCTGTCACGTTCATGTGGAGAGACAGACCAAGGCGCAGCGTGATTGGAGTTCCACATCTTTATTTATTTTGAGTGAAACTTAAAACAAACCAAGAAACAAACAATGACTGTGCAGTACTGAGGTGACATGAATCTGCCCCTACACCCTAACCAAATTATTAATACATGTTTCTCCCCAAATAGAATCAAATATACACTTTTGGGATCACAACCTGTTTGACAAAGTTATTTTCACAGTTACGAATCAGGTCACCCTAACTTCCCTGCTAAAACATAACGTAGGTCTGCGTGGATTACATCGATTTTAGTACATGCTGTCAAAAGGCTGCATTCTGCAATAGAGTTATGGACGGGAGTAACAGCAACCTAATTTTGTTCACAACATTTTACATAAAACAGTGCTACCATGCTACTCTTTTTACAGGTCAAATATCTTGAAATAATATAATTTATTTGTATTTAGCCTGTTTTAGGTTAAAATAAGACAAATATAAAATCAGCGGAGAACGTCCTCTCTCCATTCAGCGGCACCCTAATCTGAAAGGCATATCTGTAAAACATGCATCCAATCCCCTTGATCTCTCACATAACTAGACCAATCATGTGCTTTAATGTGCCGCTTTTCAGAGTGCTGTGAATCGCAGGAGCAGATGGTTTGATTTCAAAACGATTTTGAGCACAGTTGAAAAGTAAACGCGCTAATGGACTAATTAGAAGAATAAAAGCAGTAGTTTTCAATAAGTGACATATAAGGTGTGTCGTGAGAGCGTGAGGGTCAAGTGCGTGTGTCTCACGGCCAATGTGTGAGAGTTGGCAGCTCTGAAGATATGTGAGGTCACTGGAGAGACATGTTGGTGTTTGACTCTTCCAATCAACAAACCGATAGGCTTTAGCATCCTGATCTCAATTCAAGGGGCTTTATTGGCATGGGAAACATATGTTAACATTGCCTTAGCAAGTGAAGTAGATAATAAACAAAAGTGGAATAAACAATTAAAATGAACAGTAAACATTAGACTCACAGACATTCCAAAAGAATAAAGACATGTCAAGTGTCGTAGTATGTATATACACTGCTCAAAAAAATAAAGGGAACACTTAAACAACACAATGTAACTCCAAGTCAATCACACTTCTGTGAAATCAAACTGTCCACTTAGGAAGCAACACTGATTGACAATACATTTCACATGCTGTTGTGCAAATGGAATAGACAACAGGTGGAAAGTATAGGCAATTAGCAAGACACCCCCAATAAAGGAGTGGTTCTGCAGGTGGTGACCAGACCACTTCTCAGTTCCTATGCTTCCTGGCTGATGTTTTGGTCACTTTTGAATGCTGGCGGTGCTTTCACTCTAGTGGTAGCATGAGACGGAGTCTACAACCCACACAAGTGGCTCAGGGAGTGCAGCTCATCCAGGATGGCACATCAATGCGAGCTGTGGCAAGAAGGTTTGCTGTGTCTGTCAACGTAGTGTCCAGAGCATGGAGGCGCTACCAGGAGACAGGCCAGTACATCAGGAGAGGTGGAGGAGGCCGTAGGAGGGCAACAACCCAGCAGCAGGACCGCTATCTCCGCCTTTGTGCAAGGAGGAGCAGGAGGAGCACTGCCAGAGCCCTGCAAAATGACCTCCAGCAGGCCACAAATGTGCATGTGTCTGCTCAAATGGTCAGAAACAGACTCCAAAGAACACCAAGATTGGCAAATTCGCCACTGGCGCCCTGTGCTCTTCACAGATGAAAGCAGGTTCACACTGAGCACATGTGACAGACGTGACAGTCTGGAGACGCCGTGGAGAACGTTCTGCTGCCTGCAACATCCTCCAGCATGACCGGTTTGGCGGTGGGTCAGTCATGGTGTGGGGTGGCATTTCTTTGGGGGGCCGCACAGCCCTCCATGTGCTCGCCAGAGGTAGCCTGACTGCCATTAGGTACCGAGATGAGATCCTTAGACCCCTTGTGAGACCATATGCTGGTGCGGTTGGCCCTGGGTTCCTCCTAATGCAAGACAATGCTAGACCTCATGTGGCTGGAGTGTGTCAGCAGTTCCTGCAAGAGGAAGGCATTGATGCTATGGACTGGCCCACCCGTTCCCCAGACCTGAATCCAATTGAGCACATCGGGGACATCATGTCTCGCTCCCATCCACCAACGCCACGTTGCACCACAGACTGTCCAGGAGTTGGCGGATGCTTTAGTCCAGGTCTGGGAGGAGATCCCTCAGGAGACCATTCACCACCTCATCAGGAGCATGCCCAGGCGTTGTAGGGAGGTCATACAGGCACGTGGAGGCCACACACACTGCTGAGCCTCATTTTGACTTGTTTTAAGGACATTACATCAAAGTTGGATCAGCCTGTAGTGTGGTTTTCCACTTTAAATGTGAGTGTGACTCCAAATCCAGACCTCCATAGGTTGATAAATTTGATTTCCATTGATAATTTTTGTGTGATTTTGTTGTCAGCACATTCAACTATGTAAAGAAAAAAGTATTTAATAAGAATATTTCATTCATTCAGATCTAGGATGTGTTATTTTAGTGTTCCCTTTATTTTTTTGAGCAGTGTATATACACAGTGTTGTAACGATGTGCAAATGGTTCAAGTACAAATGGGGAAATAAATACACGTAAATATGGTTGTATTTACAATGGTGTTTGATCTTCACTGGTTGCCCTTTTCTTGTTGCAACATGTCACAAATCTTGCTGCTGTGACTGCACACTCTGATCTCTCTCTCCCTCAGTCGGGAAGTGTCCCCCAGCACACAGAGGACCCCAGACAGTGGACACATCTCCCAGGACCCCAAATCAGAGAACTCATCCAATCAGAGCTCACCAGAGATGCCCACCACAAGGACCAGGTGAATAGACAGCACTCAAAAGGGCTCAGTTGAACCCAGGCTGAAGAATGTGTGTGTGTGTGCACTGCAAAAAATAATTTATAATATTTCAAGATATTTTTCAAGATAATTTACCTTCATATGATGATTAAGGTCAAATATCTTGAACTAATATAATTTATTTGTATTTAGCCTGTTTTAGGTTAAAAAAATAAAGATTATATGACAATGACGATAGATAATTTAGCTTGATAAGAAACAACTAGAAAAGGGAAAAAAGTGAATTATCACTCAATATAAGATTTTTGGCTTGTTTAGTTTGTACTTTTTGCAATGTGTATTAGAGTGGTCATTTACATTTTAGTCATTTAAGCAGACTCTCTTATTCAGGAACAATTCGGGTTAAGTGCTTTGGTCAAGGGCACATCGACAGATTTTTTTTACCTTGTCGGCTCGTGGATTTAAACCAGCACTTTTCAGTTACTGGCCCAACGTGCTTAACCGGTAGACTACCTGTCACCCCAGAGTGACCCAGGTGTGTAGTTCCGCCATCTGTTGCAGGGCTCCATACATCCCTGAGGCCCAGGACCTGTCCCGCTCCTCATCCAATGCTAGCAGCTTTGCCAGTGTGGTGGAGGAACACGATAATGTGTGCATCGAGGAATACAACACTGGACTGGTAGGTGCCACTGTTTTCCCACCCACCCTCACTCACTAACATACAACACACCGTAACATAGAGGTTCATGTCTATATAATTGTGACACACACTCGAAAAAGATCCTGACTGACATTTGCTCTTGTGTTTTTGTTTGTTGCAGGAGAGTCTATGCTCTTCTGGAACACCACACAAGAAGGACTCATTTGGGTACGTCTCCTGGGTAGAGGATAGTATGAGCAATACTAGTGCAACCAGCCAGGTCAGCTCTCCAGGTGAGCTTTTTAATAGTGTTTTCAATACTGCCATAAGGCTTCAAAAGTTTAGTTTGTCATGAAGGCCCATCGTCTGCCCCTCCCTGACAGCACCTGCACTGACCCATCAGACTGAGGGGGGCAAGAGGGTAGAGCTCAAAAGGGCAGAGAGCCGAGACAAGACGGAGAGGTCACAGGATAAGTCATCATCGGTAAGATTGGTTATACTATTTTAATAATCAGATCCACTGTAACATCTACGCTCGTTCACTGTACTAGATGTGTACAATGGAATACAATCAAATACAGATTTCATTCTGCTAACATACAGCACAGGAGGTTGGTGGCACTTTAATTGGGTTTGTGGTAATGGCTGGAGTGGAAAAAGTGAAATGGTATCAAACCCAAACACATGGTTTGATGCCATTCCATTCAGTCCTTTCAGGCCATTATTATGAGCCGTCCTCCCCTCAGCAGCCTCCACTGACATACAGGTATATATTGGTGTTAATAAATGGGCTTATAAATGTATAAACTTACCCTTCATTGTTGTTCAGTAATTGTGGTCTTTGTTAACCTTGTCATTCTCTTTCTGTGTCTGTCTGTGTCCAGAATTGTTAGCCTCTCCCCATTGATCACTACATGGGTGTCCATTAGCAGGTACCTGGAGTTTTCCAAGTCACTAGATGTAACTAACCATGTGTTACCCATGTCAGTTTTTGGATTGGTTATGTGTGATGACCAGATAGGGTCTGACCCCAGTCTCTCTCTCCTCTCACAGCATTCCCATAAGAGGCACCCCCTGCAGGAGATGAAGCAAGCACACGTGTTTTCCACCACAGATGCAGAGGAGGATCAGAGCTAGTTGCTGGGACAGGCAGACCTGGTGTAATGCTGGTCTAGTCTGTACAGCCAGGTCCATGGACATGCACTTACAGCCCTCGCTCATTCCAACTCCATGTGGCTGACTCCCAGCATGCCTAGAGGGGTGAAGGAGAGGAGTGTCCCGCACCCCACCCAAAAGGAATGCCACTCACACAGCATCGCCTCTGGCTGTCGTCTGTTGGCTCGCTTAGCCTGCATCTGTTCATGTGGTTTCTCATTGTATACTCTCCCTTGTCTTCTCAATGGCATTGTTGATTGTTTTGAAGGTCGAAGCAGGGGTGGATCTTATGCATTCAATAGATTGGTTTTGCAGGAGATCCGTTGACCATGTGTGAGGTACAACAGGACATTCTGTTAGGCTAAGGAGGACTGCATGAGGAGGATATAAGGGTGTTGTCATGTTGCCATTGTGGGAAGAAATTACATTATTGCACCCATCAACCTCACATTCCACCATGATACTGTACATGTGTTACTCTTGGTGTCCTGGATCCTTTTTTGTCACATCAATCCTTGTGTTTCAATTATGAGTGTAATGGTGGGTGTTGACTAGAAACGTTTAGTAAATGTTACATGTTTTTAATAGAAGGTACTTTTGTCATCATGCTGCTGCTGGTTTCAATTTCACTACTTCCCCTGACAAACTGTACAATCACAGTTGATGTTGGAAAATCTTTTACTGACTCAACAATTATGCTCATCCTATTTCATGCCATTTAAGCTGAGCAAAAAACATGAAGTATTGAATTACTGGATAAGGTCCAGTGTCCAAACTAAATGACTCATCAATCTTCATCCCTGTTCCATACTGTAGATAATACCGCACAGACATTCCACCAAGGTGACCTAACCAAAGCAGACAGCCTCCAAAGTCAAGCTACTGTCCAGTGACTATAGTCTTCAGCTTTTCATTAAATCAAGCTTGTGGTTTGGAATAAAGTATGTGTTTGGATGTGTATACAACTGTGCATGGTGTAAATCTGCTTGCAACCCCCAGTCAACTGGTACCATGCTCGAAATAGGTGTTGTCCCTGGACTGTTCCTGTGATGTGTTACTCCAAACCAGTCAAATCAGTCAACTTCTCCAAATTCAGTGCACAATGCAGATATACAATCACTTTATCAGTTTCATATAGGTTTTGATTGAGAAAGATGGGGCTACATTGTGTAGATGTGGACACCGGCACTACGTTTTCAGATTGCTGATAGTTTGAAAATCGGACTTATTTCTAAAAAGAATTACACTGTGACAAGTCTTAATGTTGCCTTTTTGAAGATTGTGTTAAGCTGCTTTGTAGGAGGGTAACCCCCTTCATATAAGGAATCTATCCAACGGTGGACTTTGCCAACTGGAATCTATCACCAACTGGTTTGAATGTAAAACTAAACAGATGTCTATGAATTTGTACATATCTGCTCTCTATGAATGGAACCTGGGTCTCGTGAAACATCTAGACATTTTCCCTCTGATGTATGTGATGAAAATAACTGATATGAAGGCATGGTTTTCATTACTTTTTATTTCAATAAAATGAAGAGCCAATGTGGAATTTAGTTGTGCTTTCTCTGTTGTGACATTAGTACATTCGGTTTTCATACAAACTTTTTGAAATCTTTCAGTTGAATCTTAAGGATCCCTGTCTAAGTAACACTACACCAAAATACAGTTATTCTAGCATTTAATCATAAAAACACCATTCTGAAGATTACGATGAAACAAAATACTATTCATTGGAAAGTCATTGGAAAGATGATAAAGTTTCATCATGTTAACAGAGCCTTTGGAGTCAGTGTGTATTGCAAACAAACTCAAAATATATTTTAAAAAAACTTTATCAAAGGTCTCACTGGTCTTTGTAAAATGCTTGAATAACAGTAGTTGGATTACACCCTCCGGTGGCTCCAGATTATATTTGCACATTTCTCTGTGGTCCTGTTGTTCTGTTTGTACATGCAAGACATTTGGATTGAGCCCCCAGCCAATTCAAACAACAGATCTAATTTGCAATGTGCTTGATTCAGGTGATTGTATTGCTCTTCTCGTTGACAGTCCGCTTAAGCCCTTGTTCAAGTTCCAAAGTCTTGTTTGTAAATATTGCTTTTCCCCCTTTTGTAAATTAAGCCAAATATGTTTAATAAAGACAAAGGTGTAATACCATTGGAGGACTACTGTGGTTGATTGAAGGCAACTGCTGCTGGTGATTGTTACTGCTGTTTATTTCAAGCATGATTCCCTCTTTCTAACTACAACCGTTCCTTCCCCCCAAATCCTTCACATCTCCAGGTTCCACCACTTGAAGGAGAACGGTTCCCTGCGGACGTTGGAGCCACAGTGAACCTCTCCCAGCAGTTTGTGGTAGGAGGCAAAGTCATCAATGTATGTGCAGCTGAGTCCCAGGCCCCCCATGAGGGAGGTCATCTCTGCCTCCAGGGCACAGCGGCCATCCACCTTGGGCCCAAATGGCTTAGGGATGCCCAGGTTCTTTCCCAACACAATCATGTTTACCTGGAGGTAGAGACATATGCCTCATTTAGGAACTGCCTCTTGGCTAGTAGATGACTTGAACATACTCCTTAATCACATGTAGAAAATCATCAAAAGAACTACAAAGCTGATTTGGCAGCATTTTTGAGAGGTTTGCCATTCTGTAAGAATAATAGGTCCCAAAAAATTAAGTAAGAAGTACTTTGGGTCTGGGTTAGGGGTCAGCATGAGGTGTTCTAGTGTAGAACCAATGTATTCTCACCATGTCTGGGTAGTAGGCCACCGCCCTGTTCTCCATCACATGGAAAAGGATGGGCAGGTCAATGATGTCATCGTCGTCTAGACCCAGCTCCCTCTTCAGGACATCCCTGTTCCAGTCTATACAGCTCTGTAGGGTGGCAGCATTATTATACCAAGCCATGCAAAGCTCTGCTTGCTTCTGAGTAACTAGTCATTCTGGCCTCACCTGGACATAGTTGTTTTCTGCCTTGAGTTTCTCATCACTCAAAATCTCATCTACTGTAATCTCTTCTGCTCCAAGACCTGTGGGATCGAAAAGCTCAAGTTGGTGTTGATGAGTGACAAATACAATTATTAATACAGTGAAACACACACAGACACGCTGAAATGAGCCCCCTAACACAGTGGTTCCCAAACTTTTTATAGTCCCATACCCCTTCAAACATTCAACCTCCAGCTGTGTACCCCATCTAGCACCAGGGTCAGTGCACTCTCAAATATTGTTTTTTGACATCATTGTAAGCCTGCCACACACACTACACGATACATTTATTAAACATAAGAATGAGTGCGTTTGTCACAACCCGGCTTGTGGGAAGTGACAAAGAGCTCTTATAGGAACAGGGCACAAATAATAATATAATAATCAATCATTTTGCTCTTTTTTTAGACATCTTATTTATAAAACCTTATTTGTTCATCGAAAAATGTGAATAACTCACCAAAGGTTAATGAGATGGGTGTGCTTGAAAGGATACATATTATCTGCAATGTTGGGTTGTATTGGAGAGTCTCAGACTTCAATCATTATCCACACACAGTCTGTGCCTGTATTTAGTTTTAATGCTAGTGAGGGCCGAGAATCTACTCTCCCATAGGTAGGTGGCTGCAAAGGGCATCAGTGTCTTAACAGCACGATTTGCCAAGGCAGAATACTCTGAGCGCAGCCCAATCCAGAAATATGTCAGTAGCTTCTGATTAAATAACATTTTCAGAGAACCGCTTGTTGCAATTTTGTTGAGACTTTCTTGTTCAGATATCGGTAATTGGACTGGAGGCAGGGCATGAAAGGGATAACGAATCCAGTTGTTAGTGTCATCCGTTTTGGGAAAGTACCTGAGTAATTGTGCACCCAACTCACTCAGGTGCTTCGCTAGATCACATTTGAAATTGTCCGTAAGCCTGAGTTCATTTGCACACAAAATATCATACAGCGATGGAAAGACTTGTGTGTTGTCCTTGTTAATGCAGACAGAAGAGCTCCAACTTCTTAATCAGTACCTCAATTTTGTCCTGCACATTGAATACAGATGCGGAGAGTCCCTGTAATCCTAGATTCAGATCAGGTTTGCCTGTCCTAGCCACTCGGTAGCTCACCATATAAGACGCTTCTGGCTCCTTCTTATTAATGGTATCTGTTGCTTTTATACATGTCTTACTACACGAAAGTCATCTTAATTCTTGCTCAAAAAACTCCTGTTGCTTATTTTTCAAATTGGCATGTTATGTTTCTAAATGTCTGCGCAAGAGTGAAGGTTTGTGAGATAGTACTTTTGCACATATAACACACTGTGGCTGAGGAAAGGCACTACTCCCAATATAAGTGAACCCCAAATCAATGTAGTGATCATCATATTTGCGCCTCTTCGTTGGTCCAACGTCCCGGTCTGTTGTTTGGTGCTTTCCTGGGTAAGGGGGCAGTAGCTCTTCGGCTACATCAGATTCACAACTGTTAGTGTCCATGCTAGCTGGGCTAACAACAAATGTTGAATTACTGATGATAGCATTGGATGTGCTCGTGGAAGCAGAGCAACTTGTGTCGTCGACAGATGCTTGTAGTAGCAGTACTGCTCGTAGTAGCAGTACTGCTCGTAATAGCAGTACTACCAGTAGAGCTGGTATGTGTCTCTATGGACACAGCCTTACTTTTTTTAACCATTTATCAATTTTTGAGCAAACGGAATGAGCAGCAGCTACGTTTGGCTACATACAGACCGTTAGTGGAATTCCCGCAAGAGAGTAACAGTTAATGTGATTGGATGTTAATTATTTGACTAGGCTACCTGTATTTGACATTGTGGTGTTATTTCTCTGAACACTAGATGGTTTAATTTTATTTTTGGCAGTGAAATGAGGCTACTCAAGCGAGAAAAAAACCTCACCCAAATGTTTAGCCCTGTTGGAAAATCTAAATGGACTGTTTGAAAATGTCGGCGTACCCCCGACGGCATTGCGCGTACGTACCCCAGTTTGGGAATACCTGCCCTAACGGAAGGCCTACCATCAAACATTTTGGCTTGTCCATGCCCGCCATTCTGTAAGCCCCTGAATAGTTTGTAGCTTGCATCGGGGCTGGCGAGCAGAAGCCGGAATCCCTGCAAAGAAAAGGGAGACAAAGACAACATTGGCAGTGCCCTTCCTTTGACAGCCTGAGAGCTGTACACTATCACATAACCACAGGGCAGCCAAAGTCTGTGTCATGTCCAAGTGCAAATAGATGGGATGAACAACTCTGGTGCTCAAAGGATCTCACTAATGTCTACTCTAGATTACAGAGCAATGTCATTTTACTAGAATTTACTAGAGTGAAAAAAAAATGTTTTCCTTGAGAATATTTGTACCTTTTTGTCCGGAGCTGGGACGAAGGTCATGAATTCATCCACATGCCCAACCAGGAGCCAATCAGAGAACAACGCAATGGGCTCCTGGACTTTCTGGGCCCACAGGAAGTCTTGCACTACTTTAGTCATGTTGCGGCCCTTAGTAGCCCTGAAAAGTCAAACAGCCTTATCACCACTGGCCACAGACTTATTTGAATGTTCCACATACTCACCATTACAATGAAATCCATTATTAATTCATCTTAGGTCCTAAGAAACATAAGTAATAAAATATAGTTTCAAAAGAATAGAACGGCAAATTTAGAGTTTAATTATGTTATACTGGTCTGTGTAGCCTATATACTACATGGCTACGCCATGCATGAAATCAATATTTATTTTGTTAATTAAAACAGACAAGACACTCTTAGCCTACCCTAATCACAGTCATCACACATAGGCTATTGTATAGTAAGCTAAGAATATAATGAAATACAACACAATAAAATACAAATAACATTTTTCCCACACAACTTGCTTCAAGGCAACATGTGGAACTGCTGTCATAAAAAAAATAAAACATATATTTTGAAACAGAGCCCAAGGCAAGCCAGTGCTTTTTAAGCCATGCTTCATCTGTCCTACCCTCATTCCACTTTGTTAGAGAGCAGGCGTAGGGTCTTACATTGAAAGTAGGCCATCTTCATATGATACTGATAGAAAATAATAGCAATCTCGTTTTTCAAAAGCATGAGAGCCTCAGGATCCTATTTTCACGACATCTGCGGTACTGAAATAGTTGACCACATGCAAGTAGGCTTTTGCTTCAAATGTAGGCCTATTATAACAATTGGATTACTTTGAGAGTTTCAGTAACCAACAATTTGATGTCTTCAATTGCATTAGCGTATTTTATCCCAGAATTTTCATGATTTAGGCATATTTATTCCCACAGTAATTCTTTATGAATCCATCCAGTGGTGGTTAAGAAAACAAGACATGTGGTGTGCATAGCTATGCATAGAGATGGGTGAAGTGACATGCCTTAGTACATTTCAAGCTAAGACATAGGCAGAACTTTACCACAATCATGGCTAGGTCATTTGGCGGAAATAAAAGTAGAGGCTTTGTCACCGGCAATACCTTTCACATATAAATAAAAGTAGAGGCTTTGTCACCGGCAATACCTTTCACATATAAATAAAAGTAGAGGCTTTGTCACCGGCAATACCTTTCACATATAAATAAAAGTAGAGGCTTTGTCACCAGCAATACCTTTCATATATAAATAAAAGTAGAGGCTTTGTCACCGGCAATACCTTTCATATATAAATAAAAGTAGAGGCTTTGTCACCGGCAATACCTTTCATATATAAATAAAAGTAGAGGCTTTGTCACCGGCAATACCTTTCACATATAAATAAAAGTAGAGGCTTTGTCACCGGCAATACCTTTCAAATAAAAGTAGAGGCTTTGTCACCAGCAATACCTTTCACATATAAATAAAAGTAGAGGCTTTGTCACCAGCAATACCTTTCATATATAAATAAAAGTAGAGGCTTTGTCACCGGCAATACCTTTCATATATAAATAAAAGTAGAGGCTTTGTCACCGGCAATACCTTTCATATATAAATAAAAGTATGCAAAAAGTTGGTAGGGTGCTAAAGTTGGTGGGAAAATGTCTTGGTTTGAAAAGTGTATTATGTTACACTCACGTAGGGAAGGCCACTCCAATGATGATCCTACCCAGAGGGTAGTTCTTTCCATTTACAGTGACTGGAGGGCTAACCTCCAGGTTACCAAACGAGTCCAGGCTGCTCACTTCTTTGCCATATGCTGTCCTAGTCACATATCCAAAGTCTTGGCCCTGAGGGCACCAGGTAGAGAGCGGTTAAGACACAGGTCCACCACACCGCTCACATTTCAGAGATAAGAACATTTTAACTCTAGGTGTTGTGAATGCCTTTTCTTACCAGTAGCACATCATAAGGGAAGTCCTGTAGTTCTCCGTCTCGGGGGGAGTCCAGAACAACAGGGAAACGTTGGTGAGGAGAATCAATGTAGCCAAACTCAATCTCATCCTGAGAGAGAAACCTCCATTACATTTCTATACATTTTTTTAGAGCAGTTAGAAACAAGACACTGGTCTTTGTTCTGATGTCTTTCATTTAAAGAAGAGGGTATCTAGAATTTAAATTGACAATGGTTAGCAGACATATGGAAGAAAATGTTGTTTTGATTGAAAACAGGTTGGAATTGTAAAGTGTTCAAATGACAAAGATGTCAAGCACAAAACGGCTTGAAAGATTACAAGCTGAATCACACGGCTTACAGTACCTGCATCCAACGGTCTCCTCTGTTCATATCCTCAGGGCAAATCTTCAGTTTGCACCCACTTTTCTCCACCAGCCTCCTCATTCTCTTTAAGAACTTGTCATTATCAGTTGTGCTGGGTTACCAATGCACAAAAACACTTGTCTCAGTACGTTTACAGCTGGCATCATTATTTCCATCAACATCAATGCCATCATTATACATTTCTTCATCATCATCATTGCCTCTCACCTGCAAACAAAAACCTCTACAGGGTCGAGTGTGTTGGGTGTCATGATCCAGGGAGCCACTCGGAACACCACCCTGTCTGTAAAGATGGGCGTCTCAGGAAAGCCCTGGCAAAAGGAAAAAAACAAGAGAGTCCAGGATAGAGATATATAACCTTGGAAGTTTTAAACTAGAAAATGACATTTATTGAAGTAAATGTGGTGTGCTTGCTCGTCAAAGTATTTATGGTTGTGAAATGGTAGTAATAGTGGTAGTGATGGCAGTAGTAATAGGCTGTGTTAGTTATTGACCTATTTTGGGGTGGTTTGTAAGTGTGGAATTAATATAGTAGGTTATAGTGGGCTAATATAGTTGGCTAGGGTAAGTACTATATCATCACACACCAAGTGTTTTTAAGCTCTCAAAATATTTTAGTTTGAATATTCTGAGAGTTTTGTGGCAGTGATTTCAGTTTAGAATATTGAAGCCTGCATTCCGCCATTTAAATTAATGGGGTTACAACAAGCATTTTAGTTTATGAAGTAGGAATGGTAGCAAAAAGCTGTGTTGAAGAAATCTAAGTTCAGTCAGTCTACCCATGCTAACATTGGGGTTGTGTTTGTAGCTTTAACGGTTAAAGAGCAGAGGCGAATCCAAATACTTCCTATTCAAGCCTATGGAGCTTATAAGTACATATAAAATGGTTATAGTTCAAAAGCATAAATGGTGTCAAAAGCTGTATACAAGCACACTATTCCAGATCGGTCTGCACCTTTTAAAGTTTGAATGGTGTTCCTAGGTTAAACGGTAAAGACTAGTTATGACCTGAATTATGTCCATTAGATAAGAAGTATGAACAGTTTCTAATGTTGTGCTTTGCTTTCAGCAAGCACACCTAACAAACAAACAATAAAAGTGTTAAATTACACCGTACCTGAGAGCTCGGCTCCAGCATGCTGAGGTTGATGCTGATTAGGCCCTCAAAGTCTTTGTCAGGGAACCTCAGGCCTTCAACGTAAAAGTTCATCTCAGCGTTTCCCCAGAGGCAAGGTACCTCCTTGGACAGATCCTCACCTCCCACCACTAGTGGGTAGTCCTTCACAAAGCTCTTGTAAAACAGGTTTTCTGCTGCAGTAAAATAATGTTTTAAATGTAAATAATAGGGCTGGCATAAAGCTGCAATATGTAACACTTTGTATGAACTGACAAAATTAACATAGAAATGTGAGTTAAAGATCTGTCATTCTCATTAAAAGCAAGTCTAATAAGCGGTAGATCAGGTCTATGTGCGCTATTTCTATGCTTCACGTTTTAAAGTTTAGTTTTTGCATCTTTTTCTTTCAGTTTTGTACACCAGCTTCAAACAGCTGAAACAACAATATTTTTGGTTATGGAAAATATATTTCCCAGTTGTTTAGATGGTACAAGGATTCTCTACACTATACTTACTTGTTTTGCCACATAAACTGAAATTAACTATTAGAATATTAGCAACCAGGATATGGCATAGTGATCTTTATGCTATCAAGTTAATCACAGGGCGGCATGTAGCCTAGCGGTTAGAGAGGCGAAGCAGCAACCCGTAAGTTTGAATCCTGGGTCTGACAGGGATGTGAGCTGGCAACCAGAGGGTTGCTGGTATCAAAACCTAGATACTGTTGAGCCTTTGAGCAAGGCACTTAACCTCCCACAACACCTGCTACACAGGCACCCAGTGTGGTGCCAACATGTATGTGTCTCTTTCAGAGACAGAGGGATCAACAAAGAAAAATAGGTTGGACCTGAACTCGATCGCAAATTCAGAATTTGCTCCAATTAATCTGTAATTTAAAAATGTTTATACAAAAAACATTGCAAGAATATTGACATCTTGATTTTGTCTTAATTGTCTTAAGTAACGTTTAGCAAATTGGGGTAAAATGATAAAGCACACTTTCTTTAACCTCTAACCTCCGATTAATATAATATTCAGCCATAAAACTGTAATTGTACATCACGTGTCCAACTCATTCCACAGAGGGCCGAGTGTCTGCGTGTTTTCGTTCCTGCCTTGTACTTGAATTATGAATTAAGGTCACTAATTAGTTAGGAACTCCCCTCACCTGGTTGTCTAGTTCTTAATTTTAAGGAAAAAAATAAAAGCAGCCAAAACAGGCCCTCCATGGAATGTTTTGACACTCCTGTTGTACATGCATGGACAGCCACACACACCACATACAAGATCTTAACAGACTGGACTCATTACATAATTTATTTGACTCACTCAGGGTTTGGTGCATGCCTGCTGTGGACCTGGTCCTGAAGACCCTCACACACTCTGCATCACCCTGGGAGATGTGCATGGTCAGCTTGTAGCCTTCTGGGAGCTTGGCAGGGCCACTGGTCCGCAGCACCATGGGGGACATATCTTTAAGATCTGACATATCGAAATATTGGAATTATTGCACATCAATTGTCAACCCATCAACCACACAAGACACAGGGATCCATCTAATCAAACAAGACACTCCTAGCTCAGGAATGTTGTATTTAGCCAACACAAACATAACTGCTGCTCCTCTCTAATGAATCCACACAAGAGACCTGCAGCCTTTAAATGTTTATTTATTGCAATGCCTGCAACACTGTCAGCAAGGCTGTCAGCTCAGTAGACCAGGATGACTTGGATGTTGTTATACCTGAGACTCTGGTGACCTCAGCATGCTCACTGTCCAGGCTCTTCTGAGAGGTGTGTTCTGAGTCACAGTTGACCAGTAGGATGGCACCATGGCCATTAGGCCCCCACATCCAGGATCCCTGAAGAGAGATGAACAATCTCATTCAGGGACAAACAAACACTTCCGTGTCAACTTAGCTTTTCCCAATTTGTTTGCATGAGGTTAGATTACATTTACAGCTGAATGGAAAAGTACAACGTTTTAATATCCTATGAATACATTGACAATCTTCCAGGATTATAGCATGAACACTAGTCTTCTGACATGCCTATTCATGTTAGAGCGTCTCCTGTGTCCTGCTGTGTTAGGAGACAGAGATAGTGACATCTGTGCTGAAAGCGACCAGCCTGGACAAACCCTGCAGATATAACTAACCTTGTTGGGGTTGTTCCTCTCCACCTGGCCATCTCGATCAGCATCAACATCCAGGGAGATCTCTGTAAAATAGACAGGGCCTCTGTGCCATTGAAGCTCATAAGCTGCTTTGGGTCTAGAATAGACCAATGAAATATACCTTAAAGGGGCCATCTGCAGTTCAAACAAGGCCACTGGTAAAAAGTTGAGGGATGGGGCTAAAGAAATGTAACCACTAGAGAAATGTAACCACAAATTCATAGAGATGACCATCCATTATATAAAATTATAGTTTTAACCATGTTTCGAGACCATACAGTGTTCATTTACATAGCTTACAAACACTGGAGCAAAACCAAGCTTATATTTTGGGTTCTGATGTAGTACGATAGTAGACCTTACGCTAATGAGGTTATATTCTTCAAGAATCGATGGATATACCGTATATCATTATTTTAAAAGATTTTCTCTAACACGAAAATGTACACCCGACAGATTTACAGTACAAAAGGTATGGTATTAACGGGGTCAGAGTCGTTTATATGTGTTTGCTCTCCGGTCATCAGCATGACATGACATACCAAAAGCAGTGAGGTGAACGACAGCTTTCCCCAACACCTCCGTCTTCTTTCCATAATACATGACCGATAGCTGCAACAAAGGAGAACATTTACGAAGTCACAGGTAAAGTAATAACATCTCTAGACCAAAGCAGTGGTTGTGTTTTGATGGGGGTCTTCAATGTTATATTCCTATCCAGATATGTACAGTACATTACTTCAGTGGAGAATCTGGACACCCGGCCCATTTTGGAATTGGCACTGGCTTAACATAACCCTGGAGTCCCTTATCACCCTCTGAACCTTTCACCTATTACTACCTGTCAGGGCAAGGAGATTGAGGTTGTAACCTCATATAAATATCTTGGAATTTTAATTGATGACGGCCTCTTTTAAATTGCATATTCAACATCTTACAAAAAAATTTAAGCTGAAATTGGGATTTTATTTTAGGAATAAGGCCTGTTTTTCTTTTGAAGCCAGAAGGAGGCTAGTATCAGCTACATTTATGCCTTTACTAGACTATGGGGATATTTTATATATGAATGCTTCCACTCAGTGTTTGAGATCAGTTGACACTCTCTACCATGGCACTTTGAGATTTATTTTAAACTGCAAAACCCTTACGCACCACTGCACTTTGTATACCAGGGTTGGCTTGCCTTCTCTAGTCACTCGTAGGCTCAGTCACTGGTATACTTTTATTTACAAAGCCATTTTGGGTTTACTACCTTTTTATTTGTGCATTTTTATTGTTCAGAAATGTGGTGGGTACTCTCTTCGTTCGCTGGACTTTATCCTGCTAACTGTTCCAAATGTCTGAACTGAATTTGGTAAAAGGGCTTTTATGTACTCTGTGCCATCGTCTTGGAACACCTTACAAAATACTTTTAAACTGGAAGAACTTGTCCCGATTGGTGTTTTTAAATCACTGATGAAGGATTTTGAGGCTGATTCCCTAACCTGTCAATGTTTTTAATTTTCTGTTTTATACTCGTGAATTCAATAGTTTTTACTAGATTACTTGTAGTTTCATGTTGTCTGTCTAATTTTTTTTAAATGACTTGGTGCTGCCTATCTTGGCCAGCGCGCTCTTGAAAAAGAGATTTAAATCTCAATGAGCCCTTCCTGGTTAAATAAAGGTTAAATAAAAAATCAATAGGACTTTCACTGTGGTGTACCACTTCACTTTCCAACGTTTGACATTTCTCTGGTATCAGGTTGAGACAGGGCCATATTGGCATTATTTCCATGTGGTTTGCACGCCACTCTTGAGGAGCTGTGGATACTTGTCTTAATTAAATACTTCCCTGCAGCATGTTCAGTCACAAGAGGGAATAGTCAACTCTGGATTATTTTAATATGATTTCACATACTGACGTCTCAGGGTAGTTTGGCTGTGCCTGTGGCCTACTTTACCTTGCTATCATTTTCCACTTCGCTAGCAGTGTCCATGGTGAGAAGAAGCACTGTATTCCCATTGAAAGGGGTGGGGATTGGTCCACTCTTCGCTGGGGGTGGGGTAATCCTGTACTGCACGTTGGGGCTGCATTTCACAGAGAAGTACGTGGAGCTGGGAGGGGCACTCCTAGGGGAAAAACAAATACACGTGACAGTTACACGTCACATCCTGATGCTTTGCTTGCACAAATCTATAGCAATAACAGAGACAACACTATTTATTTATTTTTATTTCACCTTTATTTAACCAGGTAGGCCAGTTGAGAACAAGTTCTCATTTACAACTGCGACCTGGCCAAGATAGAGCAAAGCAGTGCGACAAAAACAACAGTTACACACAAACAAATGTACAGTCAACAACACAAAAGAAAAGGAATATAAGAGAACAAGTGCAGTGGACCACCAGCAGTGAGTACAGTTCATAATCTCCTATTTCCAGAGGCAACGGATGGTAGTGCTAGTTCTACAGTCATCGTAGAGGTATGATGTCGTCTACATCCCTCTAAAATGAGTAACATACCAAAGGGGGAGAAATACTGGACTGTCAACCTACACTAGTATAATTTCACAAGAATACTGGCAATAAGGATGTACTTACAGTATATATATCTATGTATCAAACTACATCACAAGGTGTTTATACTAAGTATACACCTGTTTATAAACATTAAGCTTGGGCTGTAAAACCTAATACCCGAAGTCCAGGGCTCCAGGCTGGACCAGGGAGTTGGTCCATGCTAGAGGTCGACCGATTAATCGGAATGGCCGATTAGTTAGGGCCGATTTCAAGTTTTCATAACAATCGGAAATCTGTATTTTTGGACACCGATTTGCCCGTTTAATTTCTTCTTTTTTTTTTCACCTTTATTTAATCTTTATTTAACTAGGCAAGTCAGTTAAGAACACATTCTTATTTTCAATGGCGGCCTAGGAACGGTGGGTTAACTGCCTCGTTCAGGGGCAGAACGACAGATTTTCTCATTGTCAGCTCGGGGGATCCAATCTTGCAAATTTACAGTTAACTCGTCCAACGCTCTAACCACCTGCCTTTCATTGCACTCCACGAGGAGACTGCCTGTTACGCGAATGCAGTAAGCCAAGGTAAGATGCTAGCTAGCATTAAACTTATCTTATAAAAAACAATCAATCAATCAATCATAATCACTAGTTAACTACACATGGTTGATGATTTAACTAGTTTATCTAGCGTGTCCTGCGTTGCATATAATCTGACTGAGAATACAAGCATACAAGTATCTGACTGAACGGTGGTAGGCAGCAGCAGGCTCGTAAGCGTTCATTCAAACAGCACTTTCGTGCATTTTGCCAGCCGCTCTTCGTTGTGCGTCAAGCATTGCGCTGTTTATGACTTCAAGCCTATCAACTCCCGAGATTAGGCTGGTGTAACCGATGTGAAATGGCTAGCTAGTTAGCGGGGTGCACGCTAATAGCATTTCAAATGTTACTCGCTCTGAGACTTGGAGTGGTTGTTCCCCTTGCTCTGCATGGGTAACACTGCTTCGAGGGTGGGTGTTGTCATTGTGTTCCTGGTTCGAGCCCAGGGAGGAGCGAGGAGAGGGACGGAAGCTATACTATTGCACTGGCAATACTAAAGTGCCTATAAGAACATCCAATAGTCAAGGTTAATGAAATACAAGTGGTATAGAGGGAAATAGTCCTATAATAACTATAACCTAAAACATCTTACCTGGGAATATTGAAGACTCATGTTAAAAGGAACCACCTACTTTCATATGTTCTCATGTTCTGAGCAAGGAACTTAAACGTTAGCTTTCTTACATGGCACATATTGCACTTTTACTTTCTTCTCCAACACTTTTTTTTGCAATATTTATTAAACCAAATTGAACATGTTTCATTATGTATTTGAGGCTAAACTGATTTTATTGATGTATTATATTAAGTTAAAATAATTGTTCATTCAGTATTGTTGTAATTGTCATTATTACAAATACATGTAAAAAAAATAATAATAATAATTGAAAAAAAAAAAAAAAACGGCCAATTAATCGTGTCGGCTTTTTTTGTCCTCCAATCGGTTTCGACGTTGAAAACTTTTCTTCTTTTTTAAAAAATCGAATAGAAATGTCCCTTGAGAGGAAGCATTTCGTTTTTACACACACCATTGTTATGAAACCATCTGTATCTGCTGTGTAATAATATCTTGTGGAGTCTCCGATATACTAACCACAGCCTCAGAGGCACGACAGTTCCACAATATTGTAGCGACCTTAACTCAACACCTAGCAAGCTCATCAACAGGTTCTTACCTCTTGGTGTAACGGTTAACGTGTTGGCTTGATAGTCGCTGGACCTAGGTTCAAATCCCAGTTGGAATTCCCTACGAATGGTGGTTTGTGTTGGGCTTAACACTCTTTTCTATTCTGTTAACGTCAAAATCATAGGCCATAATTGTTCATAACACGTCTAATTCAGTTGCACTGTATCTTTGCCCTTGATTGGCAAGACTGGTGTCATATGAATTGGCAGCTTGTAAGAATAACAAAAGAGTCTGTTGACTAGCAGAAAGACATCACTAATGCAGACTCCCTCTTAAGAACATGTGGTCCGACTCCTCCGGTGAATACAAATGCCATCCACAAACAGTACTTTCAGTGCAATAGAGGGAATGATCCAACTATTTATGCAGTTGGAATATCCCAAATATATGACAACAAAATCAGTTGATCATGTCGCCTAATTAGTCATTTGAAAACACATCATCATCATTTGATATAACTTCTCAGGCTAATGAAATGTAAATAATGGCACCACCACTTTACATGAGATTAATTGTCTATAGTAACTATTCCAATCTTGTGTGCCATCTTAATTTTACTCATAGCTGAATAATAAAACAAATGGGATACATTTTTCCACAAACAATAACAGAGATGATTGTATATTAGCCTCAAATCAACCATTTTTACCAACGCATGACATTAGTAAATATTTTTAATCCAATTCAAATGAATTAATAAATAAAACACGACAAGCCATATTTGAGCACATGGGCAGTTCGGTGCAAGACGACCGTTAGAGCCGATGACGTGTTAGACCCAAAGACGTGCTTCTACGCATGAGTATAACTAGCCAAAGTCACCATGACATTACCTATAAATGTGATCAGGGATTTCTATTGGAGAAGCAGTTTTAACCCACATTCATACTGTACTGTCTTTGATTGTATCTTAAAGCTACAATACGTAACTTTTTGGGTGTCCCGAACAAATGCACATAGAAATATGAGCTATAGATCTGTCATTCTCATTGAAAGCAAGTCTAAGAACTCGTAGAGCTTGCTCACGAGCTTCAAAAACAGCTGAAAATAAAATATTTTTGGTTATGGAAAATATATTTCACAGCTGTTTAGATGGTACAATGATTCTCTACACTACCCATATGGGAAAGTAATATGGCAATATATGTATATTACTTATACTGTATGTTTTATATTGGCATATATTGTGGAAACATATGCCCATATATGCTTATATACTGTATGTATTGTGGCAGACGGCAGTGAGAGGAGAGGAGAGTGGTTATTGAGGGGAGATATTTTGCAGCCCGCTAGCTCCACCCCCTGAGCCTTATATGGACTTCCTGCCCCAACAGGCAAGGATGTCGTTCGTTAAGCCAGGGAGTGCTTGGGGATAAAGGAGGAATCAGCCTGAACAAAGTGCTATATGAAGGGAGGGAGTAGAGAGAACAATATCTGTGGGATTACCTGTTGTGACCTGGACTGTCTGACTATTTGGGCTGCAATCTGAGGCTGGTAACTAATGAACTTATCCTCTGCAGCAGAGTTAACTCTGTCTTTCCTGTGGCGATCCTCATGCGAGCCAGTTTCATCAGTGCTTGATGGGTTTTTGTGACTGCTCTTGAAGAAACTTTCAAAGTTATTGACATATTCTGTATTGACTGACCTTCATGTCTTTAAAGTAATGGACTCATTTATTTGCTTATTTGAGCTGTTCTTGCCATAATATGGACTTGGTATTTTGCCATAATATGGACTTGGTATTTTACCAAATAGGCCTATCTTCTGTGTAATACCTTGTCACAACTGATTGGCTCAAATGCATTATGGAAAGAAATTCCACAATTTAACTTTGAACAAGGCACACCTGTTAATTTAAATGCATTCCAGGTTGATGCTGGTTGAGAGAATGCCAAGAGTGTGCAAAGCTGTGAAGGCAAAGGGTGGCTACTTTGAAGAATCTCAATATGTTTTGATATAACACCTCGGTTACTACATGAGTCCACGTGTTTTCTATTCTACAATGTAGAAAATAGTACAAATAAAGAAACCCTTAAATGAGGTTAACTTGACTGGTACTTTTTTTTTGTATGGGAGTGTAAGATGTGTGTTAAAATACACCACATTTAAAATATTTCACGTTTATATGGTTTATAATTAAATCACATGGCCACATTACTTTTCCGTATGGGTATACTTGCTTGTCACAATTTCAATGTCTGAACCAAAACCATTTTAGCAACGAGGAAATGGCGGCACGATCTGTATAGTGCACCTTTTAATTGCATCGTAGCATAGCCAGTTAGCCTACAATTTCGTTAACGAAATACGGCAATAAGGATTTATGCCGCGTTCATGTGATAGTCGGAACAAGGAAACCGGGGACAAACTGGGCTACTGTTAATTCAAAGGTAATCAAATTGTCACATGCGCCGAATACAACTGGTGTAGACTATACTGTGAAATACTTGCTTACCAGCCCTTAATAATAGGGCTACCCAGCTACTACCGCCTGAAGAGACAATTCTGGGTCGGGTAGCATGAACACATACCTGTTCAGGTTCACTTTCAACACTGTGCCGACGACGTAAAGAGCCCTCAAAGTTTTCTCAGTGTCGAGGCGAAATGTCCGTTGGTACATCTGGTCTACTGGTTTGTTGGTGGCTATTCTATTAAAGTGCTGGAAGAGATTAGGGTGCCCGGTCAAAGAAACTTGCTCCTGTGAAACATTCATGGTGATAGGCTACGTTGCAGTGAATCCGAATTATGGAATGAGACATGGCGGTGTAGTGTATACAGGTCTAAGGATTGGCCCTATTGTTGAGGGGGTGTTTTCCTGCATGTAATTTGAGGCAGATGAGGCTGCAATTACCCAGCAAACCGAACGTATGCCAATTTGCATGAATCTTCTAGAGTATGATGGTGTACGCAACAATTGGATGTGCATTCCACCACCACCTGTGCGGGTGGATAATAAGGATCCCAAAAATAAAATTAATGTGGCTAAAATTGCATTTGTCACATGTGCCGAATACAACAGGTGTAGATCTTAACCAACAATGCAGTTTGTCTTTTTTTTTATTTCACCTTTATTTAGCCAGGTAGGCAAGTTGAGAACAAGTTCTCATTTACACATGCGACCTGGCCAAGATTAAACAAAGCAGTGTGTGACAGAGTTAAACATGGAATGGAAAAAACAAAAAATACAGTCAAAACAATAGAAAAAAAGAAGTCTATATACAGTGTGTGCAAATGAGGTGAGATAAGGGAGGTAAAGGCAATAAATAGGCCATAGTGGCAAAATGATTACAATTTAGCAATTAAGCACTGGTGTGATAGATGTGCAGAAGGTGAATGTGCAAGTAGAGATACTGGGGTGCAAAGGAGCAACAAACAAAAAAAAATGTATGGGGATGAGGTAGTTGGATGGGCTGTGTACTGGTGCAGTGATCTGTGAGCTTAAAGTTAGTGAGGGAGATATGTCTCCAGCTTCAGTGATTTTTCTTTGCAATTCATTCCTGTAATTGGCAAGCAGAGAACTGGAAGGGAAAGCGGCCAAAGGAGAAACTGGCTTTGGGGGTGACCAGTGAAATATGACTGCTGGAGCGGGTGCTATGGGTGGGTGCTGCTTTCCTTTAATTTCTTAAGGTATCTATAGACTCTATTCCTTTTAATCGGGCTGTTAAGACATTTTATGTTGAATGTGACATATTTTAGTGGATTAAGCAGGTTGGGTTTCAAATATGTAACCGAATGGAAATATCTCATATGTAAATAGTCAGGAAATGTTTCAACTTTGGTTTTAACACAGAAGTGACCTATGTGTCTCTTTAGGAAGGAAACGACAAAAAGAAAAAAAATCCCACCCGCCCGATTGTCAGACTAAAACAACAATCCCAACAATCAAACATGAATACACTTGTAGAGATACATTGGTGCTCGCTTTCCATCTTGCTCTGACTAGCTAAACCTTGGTGTAAACTAAAACCTGCGAGCTCTCTAAGTTGAAAACAAAAGTTGTGAATAGACATTTAAGGCTGAATATTTACTGCCCACGGTAAGTGCTGCTTAAATCTCTTTTCAGAAGAGAAACATAAATGGCGGGGAAAGCAGTCATATCTGGGAAAAAGCTGACCCTCTTGCCATCGATGGTTATGTCCCCTTTGGCTCTTGCGAGTTGCAGTATCTTCTCTCTGTCTTGGAAACGGAGGAACCCGATCAGGACGGCCCGTGGGGGCTCATCTGGCCGGGGGTTTCGGCACTGATGTTCTGTGGGCGCATTCGATTTCCAGCGGCTTAGTGAAGTTGATTATGCCTAGGACATCAGGGATCCATTGAGTGAAGAAACGGACCAGGTCACAGCCCTCGCTGTCCTCTTTCAATCCAACCACACGGATATTACTACGTCTGCTCTGGTTCTCCAGCTGGTCTACCTTGTTTTGAGGTAGGCATTGTCCTTCTGCAGTTGTATCAGAACCTGGTCATGTCGAGCGATGGTATCTTCAACTGTGCTAATGCGCAACTCAGTCGTTCTCAAAAGGAGATCATTCATGGAGGATTTTTGGGTCGTCAATGGAAGAATGGAGTTCAGCCGATTTCTTGTCAATTTTCATAGAAAGACCTTTGTTACCATCCTGAATTTCCCGGAGGAGAGTAGCCAGCATGTCGGCAGGCTCGCAAGAGTCTGGAACTGTCGTCTGAGTTATGAGGGCTAATGCTAATCTTGCTAGCTGTAGCGTTATCGTTATCTTAGGAATCAACAATGTTTTGGTTGTCCTTCTTGCCTCGCGGTAGGAGGTCCATGGCTCTTTGGGAAGGTAAGTACTTGACAATTTATCAGCCGATGTTAGAATATTGTTTCAACGTTGTTATTTAGGTAATAATATAATAACTTTGAAGAGCTCTGTTTGTCAACGTCTGCTCAGCGGCGTCACGTGCTCCCGATGTCCACATATTCTAAGTCAGTACCGTCCAGAGTAGTGATAATGGACGGGCAGACGGGTGCTGGTAGCGATCGGTTGAAGAGCATGCATTTAAGTTAAGTTGGAGGCCACGGAAGGAAAGTTGTATTTATTTTTTATCTTCATTTAACTAGGCAAGTCAGTTAAGAACAAATTCTTATTTTCTATGACGGCCTAGGAACAGTGGGTTAAATGCCTTGTTCAGGGGCAGAACGACAGATTTTTACCTTGTCAGCTCGGGGATTCAATATTGCAACCTTTCAATTATTAGTCCAACGCTCTAACCACTAGGCTACCTGCCGCCCCAAATGGCATTGAAGCTCGTCTGGAGGTTAGTCAACACAGTGTCCAAAAAAGGGCCAGAAGTATACAGAATGGTATCGTCTGCGTAGAGGTGGATCAGAGAATGACCAGCAGCAATAGCGACATCGTTGATTTATACAGAGAAAAGTGTCGGCCCGGGAATTTAACCCTGTGGCAAACCCATAGACTGCCAGAGATCCGGAGAACAAGCTCTCCGATTTGACACACAGAACTCTGTCTGAGAAGTAGTTGGTGAACCAGGCGAGGCAAGTCAAGAAAATACCAAAAAAGTAAGAGGTAAGAATAACAAATAATTAAAGAGCAGCAGTAAATAAAACCAGTGGGGCTATATACAGGGGGTACTGGTACAGAGTCAATGTGTGCGGGCACTGGTATGAGGTAATATGTAGGTAGAGTTATTAAAGTTACTGCATAGATAGCAGTAGCAGCGGGGGGGCAATGCAAAATAGACTTATGGCTTGGGGGTAGAAGCTGTTTAGAAGCCTCTTGGACCTAGACTTGGCACTCCGGTGCCACCAGTCTATGACAAGGGTAGCTGGAGTCTTTGACAATTTGTAGGGCCTTCCTCTGACACCACCTGGTTTAGAGGTCCTGGATGACAGGAAGCTCAGCCCTGGTGATGTACTGGGCCGTATGCACTACACTCTGTAGTGTCTTGCAGTCGGAAGCCGAGCAGTTGCAATACCAGGTAGTGATGCAACCTGTCAGGATTCTCTCGATGGTGCAGCTGTAAAACCTTTTGAGGAGCTGAGAACCCATGCCAAATCTTTTTAGTCTCCTGAGGGGAATAGGTTTTGTCGAGCCCTCTTCACAACTCTCTTGGTGTGCTTGGACCATGTTAGTTTGTTGGTGATGTGGATGCCAAGGAACTTGAAGCTCTCAACCTGCTACACTACAGCCTCGTCTATGGGAATGGGTGCGTGCTCGGTCCTCCTTTTCCTGTACTCCACAATCATCTCCTTTGTCTTGATCACGTTGAGGGAGAGGTTGTTGTCCTTGCACCACACGGTCAGGTCTCTGACCTCCCTATAGGCTGTCTCATCGTTGTCGGTGATCAGGCCTACCACTGCTGTCTCATCAGCAAACTTAATGATGGAGTTGGAGTCGTGCCTGGCCGTGCAGTCATGAGTGAACAGGGAGTACAGGAGGGGACTGAGCACGCACCGCTGAAGGGCCCCAGTGTTGAGGATCAGCATGGTGGATGTGTTGTTACCTAATATTTACCACCTGGGGGTGGCCCATCAGGAAGTTCAGGATCCAGTTGCAGAGGGAGGTGTTTAGTCCCGGGGTCCTTAGCTTAGTGATGAGCTTTGAGGGCACTATGGTGTTGAACGCTGAGCTGTAGTCAATGAATAGCATTCTCACATAAGTGTTAATTTTGTCCAGGTGTGAAAGGGCAGTGTGGAGTGTAATAAAGATTGCATCATCTGTGGATCTGTTGGTGCTGTATGCAAATTGTAGTGGGTCTAGGGTTTCTGGGATAATGGTGTTGATGTGAGCCATGACCAGCCTATCAAAGCATTTCAATGCTACAGATGTGAGTGCTACGGGTCAGTAGTCATTTAGGCAGTGTTCTTGGTCTGCTTGAAACATGTTGGTATTACAGACTCAGACAGGGAGAGGTTGAAAATGTCAGTGAAGACACTTGCCAGTTGGTCAGTGCATGCTCGGAGTACATATCCTGGTAATCCGTCTGGGCCAGCGGCCTTGTGAATATTGACCTGTTTAAAGGTCTTACTCACATCGGCTGCGGAGAGGGTGATCACGCAGTCGTCCGGAACAGCTGATGCTCTCATGCACGCTTCAGTGTTAATTGCCTCGAAGCGAGCATAGAAGTTATTTAGCTTGTCTGGTAGGCTCATATCACTGAGCAGCTCTCGGCTGTGCTTCCCTTTGTAGTCTGTAATAGTTTGCAAGCCCTGCCACATCCAGTGTAATACGATTCGATCTTAGTCCTGTATTGACGCCTTGCTTGTTTGATGGTTCATCGGAGGGCATAGCTGGATTTCTTATAAGCTTCCGGGTTAGAGTCCCGCTCCTTGAAAGAGGCAGCTCTACCCTTTAGCTCAGTGCGAATGTTGCCTGTAATCCATGGCTTCTGGTTGGGGTATGTACGTACAGTCACTGTGGGGATGACGTCCTCGATGCACTTATTGATAAAGTCAGTGACTGATGTGGGGTACTCCTCAATGCCATTGCAAGAATCCTGGAACATATTCCAGTCTGTGCTAGCAAAACAGTCCTGTAGTTTAGCATCTGCTTCATCTGACCACTTTTTTATAGACCGAGTCACTGGTGCTTCCTGTTTTAATTTTTGCTTGTAAGCAGGAGTCAGGAGGATAGAATTATGGTCAGATTTGCCAAATGGAGGGTGAGGGACAGCTTTGAACACGTCTCTGTGTGTGGAGTAAAGGTGGAATGATGACTTTTCCTAGATTGACCCAAACATTTTGGGTTTGATAACCGTGAGTCAAGACCTGCAAGATGTTTGAGAGACAAACTGGAGGCCATAAGAGAGGTCTGGGAGAAGTGGGTGGAGCATCTGCCATACCTCTACAACCCTGTGCTTGAACTAACAGTGGATGAGCAACTGGTTCCATTCAGGGGAACATTTTTATTTTTCATATCTGTAATGTAAGTGATTTGCACTGTTAATTGTATTATGTATTGCTGTAATATCATTGATTTATGTGATTGTTTTCTGTGACACTGACACTAATTACTGATAGCAATCTCTTTTGTCAAAAGGTCGCTGTCCTTTCCGGCAGTATATGCCCAGCAAGCCATTAAAGTATGGCATCAAGATATGGGTGGCCTGTGACACACAATCCAGCTACGCTTGTAAGATGCAAGTCTACACATGGAAGCCGGCCAGTGGAGGCCCGGAGAAGAACCAGGGGATGCGGGTTGTGCTTGATGTGACAGATGGACTGAGGGAGCACAATGTCACGTGTGACAATTTCTTCATCTCTTATGAACTCGGCTAGCATCTCCTGAAGAGGAATATCACCATGGTTGGCACAGTTAGAAAGATCAAACCTGAGCCCCCCCTGCACTCCTCGCAACAAGGGGTAGAGAGGCCTTCTCATCAAAGTTTGCCTTCACCACCACTCTAGTTTCTTACCTCCCAAAGAGGAACAAGAATGTGGTCCTCCTGAGCACACTGCACAAAATGGCTGAGATCAGTGATCGTGAGGACAGGAAGCCAGCCATCACCCTGGACTACAACCACAACAAAGGAGGAGTGGACAACCTGGACAAGGTGATTGGAACTTACAGCTGCAGGAGGATGACTGCCTGCTGGCCCCTGGTTATCTTTCATAACATCATTGATGTGTCCTCATACAATGCCTTCGTGATATGGAACAAGATCAACCCTACCTGGATGCCTGATAAGCGGAACAAGGGGAGGGTGTTCCTGGAGCAGCTGGGAAAGGCATGAAAGGCATTTGTAACTCCACACATTCAAAGAAGGGGGCACCTCCCCCACACAGCAGCTTCTTCAGCGCTTGTGAAAGCTGTTCAGGGGGCTGAATCTTGTCCTGATCCACCCGAGGCTGCAGCTGTGCCAGGCAAGAGGAGGAGATGCCAATTCTGCCCCCCAAAGAAGGACTGTAAAACAAATGCCATGTGCTACACATGTGAGAAATACATCTGCAAAGTCCATGCACACACACTTACATACTGTCCTGCATGTGCTAATTAGAGTTGATTGATTTATGTTCTTCACATTTTTGTTTTGTATCTATTATCTTATTTTATTCTTATTTGTTGTTGTTGTTTATACAAGGAAATGGGAGAAGTTAAGAAAATGGGAGAAGACTAGTATTTTGTAGATGAATTCATCATTGTACAGTATATAAGAATATAACACTATGTTGCCAAAAACGTTCAAGACTATTATTGTTTCCCTTCAATAAAATGCATTTCTGCTACTTCCTTAGGCTATACAAGTGCTATCTATTGCTAAAAAAATTGTTAACACCTATGCAGTACCTGTAGCAATAATAATAATAAACCTCTACTTTAGTAAAGAAAACAATTATGACAGGTGTGTTTTAATAAAAACAAGTGGTGTCCACTGATTAAATGCAGTCTTTCTGTATTGTGAAGAGGGAAGACCCAGATATTCAAAGTTTGTGATGAATGGCTGGTTGTTCCTTCATGCAAAATAGATTTGGAGTTTAAAATTCAATTAAGCTGCTTTATTTTAGGGGTTTAGTGAAGGAGGGTATTTTTTACCATTGGGACAAGGGGAGTATACAGAATGTTCGACTACACAAGGGTTAAGTTTCCCTGTATTAAAGTCCCTGACCACTAGGAGCGCCGCCTCTGGATGAGCATTCTCCTGTTTGCTTATGGCGGTATACAGCTCATTGACTGCAGTTTTAGTGCCAGCTTCGTCTGTGGTGGTATGTAGACAGCTACGAAAAATACAGATGAACACTAGGTAGATAGTGTGGTCTACAGCTTATCATGAGATACTCTACCTCAGGCGAGCAAAACCTTGAGACTTCTTTAGATATCGTGCACCAGCTGTTGTAGGCCCCTGTCCCGTGTCACCAGAGGCTGCTGTACTATCCTGCCGATAGAGTGTATAACCCGTCAGCTGTATGTTCTTAATGTTGTCGTTCAGCCACTACTCGGTGAAACATAAGATATTACAGTTTTTAATGACCCTTTCGTATGATATACCTGATTTCAGTTTGTCCCATTTATTTTCCAGCGATTGAACGTTAGCTAGCAGGACGGAAGGCAAAGGCAGATTAGCCACTTGTCGTCTGATCCTCACAAGGCACCCTGATCTTTTCCCGCTAAATCTCAGTTTCCCTCTCCAGGGAATGACGGGGATCTCGGCCTGGTCGGGTGTCTGTAGTATATCCCTCCCGTCCAACTCATTGAAGAAACACTCTTAGTCTAATCTGAGGTGAGTAATCGTAGTTCTGATGTCCAGAAGCTCTTTTCGGTCATAAGAGACGATAGCAGCAACATTATGTACAAAACAAGTTATGAACCATGCAAAAAAAACGAACAAAATAGCATAGTTGGTTAAGAGCCAATACGACGGCAGCCATCCCCTCCGGCGCCTTCTTGCAACAGGACTATACTAGGCCTATACATTTAGTTGTCACACTGACTGCCCATACCGAAATAATATATTTTTTAAAGAATAATATTATACACAGTGGGGCAAAAAAGTATTTAGTCAGCCACCAATTGTGCAGGTTCTCCTACTTAAAAAGATGAGAGAGGCCTGTAATTTTCATCATAGGTACACTTCAACTATGACAGACAAAATGAGAGAGAGAAAATTCCAGAAAGTCACATTGTAGGATTTTTTTATGAATTTATTTGCAAATTAGGGTTTTTCTTAATTTTCAAATAGGGTTATCTTCTGGTCTTTTACCAAATAGGGCTATCTTCTGTACACCACCCCTACTTTGTCACAACACAACTGATTGGCACAAACATATTAAGAAGGAAAGACATTCCACAAATTAACCTTTTAACAAGGCACACCTGTTAATTGAAATACCTTCCAGGTGGCTATCTCATGAAGCTGGTTGAGAGAATGCCAGGAGTGTGCAAGGCTGTCATCAAGGCAAAGGGTGGCTACTTTGAAGAATCTAAAATATATTTGTTTTTTTGCTTTTTTGGTTACTACATGATTCCAAATGTGTTATTTCATAGTTGATGTCTCACTATTATTCTTCAATGTAGAAAATAGTAAAAAATAAAGAAAAACCCTTGAATGAGTAGGTGTGTCCAAACTTTTGACTGGTACTGTATATATATTTAAATATATTGGGGATACCCTCAAGTAATCCTGGCCCAGGTAAACAGTGTCCAACGGCCAGGATTACTGTATTCTGGATTACATTTCATAAAATGTGGGAAACGGATCCTAGATTATAACTCCTACTCTGCTGTGATGTGCTGTATGTTTGTTAGGAGAAAACATGAAAGCTGCTCCAGGAATAGGAGATCATCATAAAATAAACTGCATTTAAGTGCAGGCACACATGCCACCTGTGGTTTCACAGAAACACTCCACACTAGGAGGTGCAGGAGTTGATAAACATTGTCCTCATGGGTAAGTACGGTGAAGAAGCATCCCATCATAAAAGCATCTCAGAGAAGGAGCGCTGATCCAAGATAAGTGTTGCCATCCATGAATCTCCCTCTGGCCTCCTTTCCCCATAGAAACCCCAGCAGCAGATCTGCAGCTAGAGTGTGGAATGCAGTATTGTTATGTATCTTCAAAGTCTGATCGTTTCCCTATCTGAATATTACTGAAATTCCCAAAATCACACGGGAGTTGGAAGAAATAAAGTCTGTACTCCAAATCAGGCCCCAAAATGGTCCATGGGAGTCCGCTAACCAGATTGACATAAAAAAAGCCGACTACGGTTTGCAACTGCACATGGGAACAAAGATCGTACTTTTTGGAGAAATGTCCTCTGGTCTGATGAAACAAAAATAGAACAGTTTGGCCATAATGACCATTGTTATGTTTGGAGGAAAAAGGGGGAGGCTTGCAATCCGAAGAACACCATCCCAACCGTGAAGCACGGGGGTGGCAGCATCATGTTGTGGGGGTAATTTGCTGAAAGGAAGGACTGGTGCACTTCACAAAATAGATGGCATCATGAGGGAGGAAAATATGTGGATATATTGAAGCAACATCTCAAGACATCAGTCAGGAAGTTAAAGCTTGGTCGCAAATGGGTCTTCCAAATGGACAATGACCCAAAGCATACTTCCAAAGTTGTGGCAAAAGGGCTTAAGGACAACAAAGTCAAGGTATTGGAGTGGCCATCACAAAGCCCCGACCTCAATCATATAGAAAATTTGTGGGCAGAACTGAAAAAGTGTGTGCGAGCAAGAAGGCCTACAAATCTGACTCAGTTACACCAGCTCTGTCAGGAGGAATGAGCCAAAATTCCAACTTATTGTGGGAAGCTTGTTGAAGGCTATCCAAAACGTTTGACCCAAGTTAAACAATTTAAAGGCAACGCTACCAAATACTAATTGAGTATATGTAAACTTCTGACCCACTGGGAATGTGATGAAAGATATAAAAGCTTAAATAACTCATTCTCTCTACTATTATTCTGACTTTTCACATTCTTGAAATAAAGTGGTGATCCTAACTAACCTAAGACAAGGAATTTTTACAAGGATTAAATGTCAGGAATTGTGAATAACTGAGTTTAAATGTAGTTGGCTAAGGTGTATGTAAACCTCCGACATCAACTGTAGCAATAACTTCTGCTGTTAACTCCTATAAAAAAATACAAGTTAAATGGGTTTCCATCGCATTTTCAAATCTACTGATGGTTTTGTCAACATTCAAATAAAGAACTAAATAGCTAATATGCCTACTCTGGCATCTGCGCTCTAGTCAACAGTTTGCATATTCAGTGCGGATATAGCCTACATGATGATATTATTATGGACAAAAAAGCAAGATTATTTTTATTTGTCAAATGGCAATCAAGCACTGATCATAATATCACCAGAATAAAAACCTTGGAAAGAGCATTGGAAAGGAGCATCAAGCTCATCAAATTGTACTTTCACTACCCTGTGAAGTACATCATAACTTATTTCATGTGTAGGCTAATAAACTACATGCTTTCTCGAAGTTGTTGTGGGAGGATCCATTTCTCGCATAATACAGACACCAAAAGATCCCACCTCGTCTAGCGTATTTTTGTTGTTGTAGACAGTTGGAAAGTTTACCAACAAATTTGCTTTTCTCATCAGGCCTGTCATGACATTTCTTATCAGATATGTACTTTACGGCTTCCCGAGTGGCACAGTGGTCTAAGGCTGATGGAGATTCTGGGTTCGAGTCCAGGCTCTGTCGCGGCCGGCCGGGATCGGGAGATCCATGGGGCGGCGCACAATTGGCCCAGCCTCGTCCGGGTTAGGGGAGGGTTTAGCCGGCAGGGATGTCCTTGTCCCATCGTGCACTAGCGACTCCTGTGGCGGGCCGGGCGCAGTGCACGCTGACACGGTCGCCAGGTGTACGGTGTTTCCTCCGACACATTGGTGTTAAGTGGGCATTGAGTCAAGAAGCATTGCGGCTTGGTTGGGTTGTGTTTCGGAGGATGCACGGGCTTCGCCTCTCCTGAGTCCGTACCGGAGTTGCAGCGATGTGACAAGATTGTAACTACCAATTGGATACCACAAAATTGGGGAGAAAAAGGGGTAAAAAAATTATAAATAAAGACGTACTTTACTTGCATAGAGTGGTTGGATTTTAATGTGGTTAGTGTTTGGAATAAATTGTGACCCATCTGGCCGGCCGGGAAGATTGACAGGTCCGGCCAGCCGGGTTGGTCAAATAGGCAGGTCCGGCCTCCAAATATGCAGGTCCGGCCGGCCGGCCCTCCAAATAGGCAGGTCCGGCTGGCCAGATAGGCAAGTCCTGCTGATCGCATAGGCAGGTCCGGCCAACCAGTTAGACAGGTCCGGCTGGCAGGCCGGATAGACAGGCACGGGCGGCAGACCAGATAGGTAGGTCCGGCCCGGGCGGCAATATAGGCAGGTCCGGCCGATCAGATATTTGGATCTTGCTTGCCGGTCAGATAGGTTCTTTGCTGTTATACAGATGAAAACTACTCACTTCTGATGGCTTGAAAATGAAACCCTTTTTAAAGTATCTTTATTTTGAAATGAAGCTACAATTCCAATTTTATCTTCCAGAAGAGGTAGAATCTATATTACAGCAAATAATATGGCTAAACGCCAAAATACTGGTCAAATCAAATCAAATGTATTTATATAGCCCTTCATACATCAGCTGATATCTCAAAGTGCTGTACAGAAACCCAGCCTAAAACCCCAAACAGCAAGCAATGCAGCTGTAGAAGCACGTGGCTAGGAAAAACTCCCTAGAAAGGCCAAAACCTAGGAAGAAACATAGGTACTGGTAGAGGATTAAATATATTTTCTTGGAAAACATTTTTAAGAAAGCCATCATGTTTATGAATGACATTGTAAACAATGACAGTATAATTATATCTTACAACCAATTCATCCAGGTGTATGGAGATGTATGCTCAATACAAAATTATAACCAACTCATCACAACTCGAAGGCAATTACTTAAAACAGAAAGGAATTAATTAGTTTGTCTGCAACAAATAAAACATCATAAATGGCTTAAAATTACGAATATAAATCATAAAATGTATCCGTTTCACTTACGGTCAAGATGTTTTACAACAATGCCGCATAAAATTCAAGATAGCGGGGAACAGGTTTTTTTAATGTCCCAATAGCATTACATCAGGTTTATGAGCTGATTCACAAAACAACAATTTATGCATCAATTCGTTCTTTTCAATTTAAGCTATTATATAAAATTCCCACTAAAAAAATAATGCTCAATATATGGAGTATTCAACAGTCAGACCGGTACAGACTCTGCAATGCGGAAATCAATAGAGCATCTCTTTTGGTACTGTCCATTGGTGGCTTGTTTTTGGAGTCAGATCCAGGAATGGTTGTTATGTCATAATATCAGGGGGCGGTTGGACCTGCAAACTGTATTGCCGGCGTCTCGGGGCAGGTGGGGGTGAGCGCATTCTCAGTCCTGAGAATCCACTGTGGGAGCGGCCATTTGTATTGTATTGTTAAAAAAAAGCTAAATATTGCCTGGTTGGCTAGTTAGCTGCATTAGCTAAAGTTGGTTAGCTAGCTCACAGAGGACTTGTGGTCTCAATGTTTTCCCATATAAAACACAAACGGTTTTATTCACGAGTGCATCTGATGTACATGACAAATCATGTCTGTGAAGTCAGTTATACCTGTCAGCAGGGATGGAAATTAAGTTTAATACTTTACAGACTGGGCTAGTAGACAATGTGCCAAACTAGCCTGAGACACCAGTGAAAAGTCTAGTAGAACATTTTCCAAAATGGCCTTAAAGCAGTGAAATTTTGCCTTTACAAACATTGCATGCTACAGATTTAGGACCTGATGGTAGAAATTCATGGTCTGCTGGCCAGTTCCCCCGAATCCTTGTTACATTCCTGCATGTCAGTCCTTTCAGAGAAACCCCCTATCACTGTTGGACCTCCTCAGTGACCTCAGGGCTCGGTTTTAACTTTCCTCTTGAGGATTAGAATCAGAAGTACAGTTGTATAGCTCATCTAGTTGAGCATTCCAGATCATTTCTCCATCCCAGCAGAAATGTCCCTTTCACATAGTAGGATTTTATATATGTCGATAGACCATTTGCACAGTATATTTTACCATTACTATGGTCAAGTCTGTGGGTTATGGTATTAAAATATAGATGTTAGCATTTTAGTAATCAACCTAGCTAGCTAGTAAAATTAATTGTTTTTGTTGTCTTTCAGATGGGTGGACCGAAAACCCAGTGACAACGCTTGGGTCTGCAGCTGTCATTTTCCGTTGAGCAAGAGAAATGGCCCTGTATTTACCAGAAAAGGTAGCTCATCCACCATGGCAGAAGAGGAAGATCCAGACCTATTCACCATGGCAGACAATGAAGTTCGAGGCCCCTCGGCCGCTGGAGAATGGCTGCTGTCTGCACATTTGCAGAATGTTCTCATTGAGGTACACTACCGGTCAAAAGTTTTAGAACACCTACTCATTCAAGGGTTTTTCTTTATTTTTACTATTTTCGACATTGTATAATAATAGTGAAGACGTGACAATTATGAAATAACACATATGGAATCATGTAGTAACCAAAAAAGTGTTAAACAAATCAAAATATATTTTGAATTTGAGATTCTTCAAAATAGCCATCCGTTGCCTTGATGACAGCTTTGCACACTCTTTTTGCACACTCTTCATGATTCCATATGTGTCACGTTGTATAAATGATTGGAGACAGGAGCAGGAATAGTTAATGCCATGAAAAGGCAAGGGGACAAAGCCCAAACGAACACGTATACAAAAACACATGGATGTAACCCAAACAAAGAGCGAGGTTAAACCTCTAAAAAATACCTGGGACGAGACCCAAAATAACAATATAAGGGATGAGACCCGTAATATACACTACACGGGACGAGACCTGTAATAACAGTAAATGCAGCACGAAAGCCGAAACAACAAAGCACAGGTACTCAAAACCAACGGACATGAGAAAAATAACCGACCAAGATAATGGTGAACTGAGGGCACATATATACAATTACTAATCAGGGGGAATGGGAACCAGGTGTGCGTAATGAAACAGTTCAGTAACGCCTAGAGTCCGGTGATGTTGACCTCCAGTACTGGTGTATGGAATTAGGGATCCGTGACAATGTGTTATTTCATAGTTTTGATGTCTTCACTATTACTCTATAATGTAAAGAAAAACCCTTGAATGAGTAGGTGTTCTAAAACTTTTGAACAGTAGTGTACATCTTGAGGAAACATTGGGGCAGTTGAAGGTTCTTCAGGAGACTCAGCTGTATACTTGCAACAGGTATTCAGCATCACAGTTGTCTGATGAAGTAATAGGACTTCCAGACAAAGACATGTTCAACACTTTGCTAAGTGGAGGGTCGAGATGCTGTCATTTGAGGATCAAGTGTTTATGTCACTTATGAAGTTATGTCACAGCTACACCAACTTGCACCTGGCTCAACTACTCCGTTGTAGTGCAAGCACTGTCAGCAATGTTACAATCACTTTCATTCATGTGATCCACAACCTTTTTTTCATTAGCATCATGAAGACTTCCAAGACGGGAGAAACTGCAGGATGGTAATGGACTGTACCGACATAGAAGTTTCTACTCCAAGTCAGTTGGATCTATTATGTATACCATTCAATGCACTCCTTAAAGCTACTCCTGGGAGTTGCACCTAATGTGGTGATAACATACTTCAGTGATCTGTATCCAGGGTCTGAGTCAGACAAAGCCATTGTCAAGAAGTTAGGGTTTTAGAAGATCTTCACACCTGAAGACATGATTTTGGCCAAACAAAGGCTTCTTGACCCAGAGCTTGATGCTTGCAGGAGTCACTATGAACATTCCTCCATTCCTGAACCATGAACTATTTGCAGAGAGTGATATACATGTCACAAAAGACATAGCGGGGAACAGGATCCATGATGAGAGAAGAACAAAACAATGAGGCTTGAGGATTGGGTGTTGAGGGAACTCTTGTCACATTGTCCAAGGTGGGTTTGTGTTATAATAAACAATTCATTTTCTGTCCAGATAAAGATGTTGACACAGCATTGAAAAAGACCCACCACTGACTAAATGTCTCTTTGTTTTTCAGTCCAACAGGAGTGTGCCCATCCTGTGCCAGTGTAATCTGGTTGTGGAGACTACAGCACATTGAGCCTGTGGACAAACAGGTCAGTAACTCATGAAATGTGATCCTGGATATACAAATCCTTCGACTTCACCGCCTCTTGGAAGTCTTCCGACTAGCTTGGAAAGACAGTACCGTGCAGTACCGAAGAGCCCTTGCTGCTGCTCGATCATCCTATTTTTCTAACTTAATTGAGGAAAATAAGAACAATCTGAAATTCCTTTTTGATACTGTCGCAAAGCAAACTAAAAAGCAGCATTCCCCAAGAGAGGATGGCTTTCACTTTAGCAGTGATAAATTCATGAACTTCTTTGAGGAAAAGATCATGACTATTAGAAAGCAAATTACAGACTCCTCTTTAAATCTGCGTATTCCTTCAAAGCTCAGTTGTCCTGAGTCTGCACAACTCTGCCAGGACCTAGGATCAAGAGAGACGCTCAAGTGTTTTAGTACTATATCTCTTGACACAATGATGAAAATAATCATGGCCTCTAAACCTTCAAGCTGCATACTGGACCCTATTCCAACTAAACTACTGAAAGAGCTGCTTCCTGTGCTTGGCCCTCCTATGTTGAACATAATAAACGGCTCTCTATCCACCGGATGTGTACCAAACTCACTAAAAGTGGCAGTAATAAAGCCTCTCTTGAAAAAGCCAAACCTTGACCCAGAAAATATAAAAAACTATCAGCCTATATCGAATCTTCCATTCCTCTCAAAATCTTTTGAAAAGGCTGTTGCGCAGCAACTCACTGCCTTCCTGAAGACAAACAATGTATACGAAATGCTTCAGTCTGGTTTTAGACCCCATCATAGCACTGAGACTGCACTTGTGAAGGTGGTAAATAACCTTTTAATGGCATCAGACCGAGGCTCTGCATCTGTCCTCGTGCTCCTAGACCTTAGTGCTGCTTTTGATACCATCGATCACCACATTCTTTTGGAGAGATTGGAAACCCAAATTGGTCTACACGGACAAGTTCTGGCCTTGTTTAGATCTTATCTGTCGGAAAGATATCAGTTTGTCTCTGTGAATGGTTTGTCCTCTGACAAATCAACTGTAAATTTCAGTGTTCCTCAAGGTTCCGTTTTAGGACCACTATTGTTTTCACTATATATTTTACCTCTTGGGGATGTCATTCGAAAACATAATGTTAACTTTCACTGCTATGCGGATGACACACAGCTGTACATTTCAATGAAACATGGTGAAGCCCCAAAATTGCCCTCGCTAGAAGCATGTGTTTCAGACATAAGGAAGTGGATGGCTGCAAACTTTCTACTTTTAAACTCGGACAAAACAGAGATGCTTGTTCTAGGTCCCAAGAAACAAAGAGATCTTCTGTTGAATCTGACAATTAATCTTAATGGTTGTACAGTCGTCTCAAATGAAACTGTGAAGGACCTCGGCGTTTCTCTGGACCCTGATCTCTCTTTTGAAGAACATATCAAGACCATATCAAGGACAGCTTTTTTCCATCTACGTAACATTGAAAAAATCAGAAACTTTCTGTCCAAAAATGATGCAGAAAAACTAATCCATGCTTTTGTCACTTCTAGGTTAGACTACTGCAATGCTCTACTTTCCGGCTACCCGGATAAAGCACTAAATAAACTTCAGTTAGTGCTAAATACGGCTGCTAGAATCCTGACTAGAACCCAAAAATGTGATCATATTACTCCAGTGCTAGCCTCCCTACACTGGCTTCCTGTCAAAGCAAGGGCTGATTTCAAGGTTTTACTGCTAACCTACAAAGCATTATATGGGCTTGCTCCTAACTATCTCTCTGATTTGGTCCAGCCGTACATACCTACACGTACGCTACGGTCATAAGTCGCAGGCCTCCTAATTGTCCCTAGAATTTCTAAGCAAACAGCTGGAGGCATGGCTTTCTCCTCTGGAGCTCCATTTTTATGGAATGGTCTGCCTACCCATGCCAGAGATGCAAACTCGGTCTCAACCTTTAAGTCTTTACTGAAGACTCATCTCTTCAGTGGGTCATATGATTGAGTGTAGTCTGGCCCAGGAGTGGGAAGGTGAACGGAAAGGCTCTGGAGCAACGAACCGCCCTTGCTGTCTCTGCCTGGCCGGTTCCCCTCTTTCCACTGGGATTCTCTGCCTCTAACCCTATTACAGGGGCTGAGTCACTGGCTTACTGGGGCTCTTTCATACCGTCCCTGGGAGGGGTGCGTCACCTGAGTGGGTTGAGTCACTGATGTGATCATCCTGTCTGGGTTGCCCCCCCTTGGGTTGTGCCGTGGCGGAGATCTTTGTGGGCTATACTCAGCCTTGTCTCAGGATGGTAGGTTGGTGGTTGAAGATATCCCTCTAGTGGTGTGGGGGCTGTGCTTTGGCAAAGTGGGTGGGGTAATATCCTTCCTATTTGGCCCTGTCCGGGGGTGTCCTCGGATGGGGCCACAGTGTCTCCTGACCCCTCCTGTCTCAGCCTCCAGTATTTATGCTGCAGTAGTTTATGTGTCGGGGGGCTAGGGTCAGTTTGTTATATCTGGAGTACTTCTCCTCTCCTATTCGGTGTCCTGTGTGAATTTAAGTGTGCTCTCTCTAATTCTCTCTTTCTCTCTTTCTTTCTCTCTCTCTGAGGACCTGAGCCCTAGGACCATGCCTCAGGACTACCTGACATGATGACTCCTTGCTGTCCCGTCCACCTGGCCGTGCTGCTGCTCCAGTTTCAACTGTTCTGCCTTATTATTATTGGACCATGCTGGTCATTTTTGAACATTTGAACATCTTGGCCATGTTCTGTTATAATCTCCACCCGGGCACAGCCAGAAGAGGACTGGCCACCCCACATAGCCTGGTTCCTCTCTAGGTTTCTTCCTAGGTTTTGGCCTTTCTAGGGAGTTTTTCCTAGCCGCCGTGCTTCTACACCTGCATTGCTTGCTGTTTGGGGTTTTAGGCTGGGTTTCTGTACAGCACTTTGAGATATCAGCTGATGTACGAAGGGCTATATAAATACATTTGATTTGATTTGATTTGAAACCGTAATCCATCTTTGATGGGGACACTTCTCCACTTCCTCTCAGGCCAAGACCCTGGTGAGGACGATGAGCATGCAGATGAGCTTCCCTGGGACGGTTTCTGACAGTTTGTGCAGAAATTATTCGGTTGTGCAAACCCACAGTTTTATCAGCTGTCCGGGTGGCTCGTCTTAGACCATTCCACAGGTAAAGAAGCCTTATGTGGAGGTCCTGGGCTGGTGTGGTTACACAAGGTTTGCGGTTGTGAGGCCAGTTGGACGTACTGCCAAAGTCTCTAAAACGACCTTGGAGGCGGCGTATGGTAGAGAAATGAACATCAATTCTCTGGCAATAGCTCTGGTGGACATTCCTGCAGTTAGCATACCAACTGCATGCTCCCTCAAAAGTTGAGACGTCTGTGGCATTGTGTTGTTTGACAAAAATTGCACATGGACCTTTATTGTCCCCAGCACAAGGTGCACCTGTGTAATGATCATGCTGTTTAATCAGCTTCTTGATATGCCAAATCTGTCAAGTGGATGGATTATCTTGGCAAAAGAGAAATGCTTACTAACAGGGATGTAAACACATTTGTGCACAACATTTGAGAGAAATAAGCTTTTTTGTGTAAAGAACATGGGATCTTTATTTTCAGCTAATGAAACATAGGACCAACACTTTCCACGTTCATATTTTTGTTCAGTAAACTTACAAAAAGTGTGCTTCTAATGAAGAGCTACAAAGGTAAATAGCCATATTAGACTGAAAGATATAAGGTCATTTCGGCAAATGTGTGAGGCTCTCCATGCTCATTAGTTGCTCATTCAACATATTTGCTGCTACTTCACTCAATCCCATATTAAGTCTCCCTTCTTAACTGTTTTACATTCTACATTTAACATTACATTTAAGTCATTTAGCAGACGCTCTTATCCAGAGCGACTTACAAATTGGATTTATGACCAACCAGAAATGTTTCCTTGGTTAAATATTCCCAGATTTCCCAGATTCACTGATATTCATAAAGCAGCCACACGTGTCTTAATTTAAAGTTAGGTATAAGGTTATCAGTGTGGTTAAGATTGGGGATAAGGTTAGGTTTTAAATATTGTAGAAATAGGTGGGGTTTAGCCATAGTTATGACCTTGCCCTAGAGAAAGAGGTAGGTGAAAGGAAATTAGCTTGGTTAATTGGAAATGGTAGATTGTTCATATTTTGTGGTAGCCAGGCTCAGCAAGAGAAGATTCTGAAAATGGAAAAGCTTAATGGGAAGAAGATTTAAAGCCATGTCCCTGGTGCTTATGCTAGATTGAGGGGAGTCATCACTGGGGTCCAAATATCTATGTAAATAGATGATATTAAAAGAAAATGTGAAGGGGGGGAAGAGGGATGAGGCCAAAAGGTTGATCAGACGAAAATAAGGTCAAAGAAGTGAAAGCGTATCAGTGCTTCTGAGGTTTGAGAAGGTTATGCCTGGGAAAGTACATATAGAATTCCTTAGTTTCAATGTCAGAGAATTTGTCCCATCCTCATTGCAGGGTTTTAAATGCCAAAGCATGGGACATGTAGCTGTTCAATGTAAAGGAAGGAAAAGATGAGCCGAGTGTGGAGGGGAACATGATTATGGTGAATGTGTTGTAATTGTGGGGGGAACACCGTGCATCATTTGGTGGATGCCAGGAGCAGAGAGAGGCTAGAGAGGCTCAGCGATATAGAATTAGTCATGATGTATCGTATCTAGAGGCTGTAAGACAGATCGGTGGAACTACAGTGTGGAATGATGGTGCTTCTATGGCTACTCCTGTGGTAAGTGGGCTAAATGTCTGGGATGATGTTTCTGCTGGTCCTGGCATGGTTTGGAGGCCTGCTCAGAAATATTGAACTCATGAATGTGTGGTGTCAAAGGACACTTAATAAAGTGGACTTCATAGCTTTTATTGGTAAGGTTATCAATACTACTCAGGTTGTGGTAAGCAGAAATGGCAGGTTGAAGGTTATTGTAGAGATGGCAAAAGAGATATTGGGGGTATCAGATGCTACTGTTGAAATGGTTGTTGATATGCTGAACAATCCTAAGGGTGGATTGTTTGAGCATGATATAGACTATGTTTAATTTTTTATGTATTTTTTTATTTCACCTTTATTTAACCAGGTAGGCAAGTTGAGAACAAGTTCTCATTTACAATTGCGACCTGGCCATGGGGTCGGTGGGGATGGGGAGGGGTGGTAGAAGTTAGTAGGGATTTATTCGTTTTTTATTTTATTTTCATGGTAGTACAGAATTGGGCAGATCATGATCGATCGTACATTCCAGCACAGTAGGTGGCGGCATGCACTTAAACGATTGTTTGCGGACCATAATATCATAGAAGAAGAAGACGGTAGTTATGACTTTGTGGCTGTGGTAACTAGTGACGACGGAACGCAAGACGCCTTTGTTGTTCCTTCGATTAAACATAAGTCGGGGAAATCATGTCTACTTGGTAGCTAGCGATTTATTGTGGTAAATTAGCTAGAACACACTATGGACGATCCAAATACGTTTGATACGAAGTCAAATTAAAACTTGGTCCGTGGAAACATCGACGGTCTTGGTTACTTGACGAAAGCTAGCTAGGAGTTGTGTTGAGATTGGAAGCGGAAGGAAATTCGAAGGGGAAAGAAGGGAAAAATCGGTGGTAGGACGTGGGATGCATTGCGCAAGTTGGAAGAAAGACTTTCCCGATGTTATGCGACAAATGGGTTTCCCAAGTCGTGAAAGCGGGATGTTATTTGATTAATATCAAGTTATAGGAATCGGTTGGTATTGTTGTTGAGACATATTTCATAATTGTCAGAAGCTAGCTACAGTTACTGTAGGCATTGATAGTTAGCTAGCTAGACTTTTAAAATGGCGGAAGCCTGGCCCAGACCCCCGGCCCTCTTTTTGTTGTTGAGTTT